>NW_003852469.1:7511969-7633923 GCF_000181295.1 Otolemur garnettii | reverse complement strand
CCTTCATGTCATTTTCTTAGTTATTGAGTTAAGACATTCATACTCTGCTTTTATAAAGATTCACTTGTACCCTTGTAAGATAAACCATAGAGGTGACCCCACCAATCATCCTTCCTCCCCCCATCCACCTCTCTTATCTCCCCTCTCCTTCCCCCTCCCCATATTCTAAGGCTACAATTAGGTTATATGGATGGAATTGGAAAATGTTCTTCTTAGCAAAGTATCTCAAGAATGGAAGAAAAAGTATCCAATGTACACAGCCCTATTTTGAAACTCCTTTTAACTTTTGCAAAGCGCATTCACATTCCTTGCCTTGATGTTTGATCCTGGATGACATTCCTAGAGATCCCCAGGTTTCCTCCAATACTTTCATTTTGAATATTTAAATTTTTAATCTTCCTACTCTAGAACAATAAAAGTGTAATTTCATATAACAAGATAACTACTTATAAATGAGACCAGCATAGCACATTGATGCCCAAGCTTAAATGTGTGTTGATACAATAACCACAAATAAGAAACACTGTGCTGATTGTTTTGAACTAGTGGGAAAAGAATCAATTATGCTAGGTTGCCAAGCAGAGGTCAAGCACTGTCATTCAATACAACTGACCCTAAGTCAGCCAGCGCCATTGCTAACACTAATTCATTGTCATTTAAAAAAATCTATCCCATTCAGTTAATTTGGTTTGAACTTTATTGGTTTTGTGGTTTTGTTTATCTTTAATTTATAAATTTGATTTGATTTTTTTTTTTTTTTTGAGACAGAGTCTCACTCTGTTGCCCTGGCTAGAGTGCTGTGCTTCAGCCTAGCTCACAGCAACCTCAAACTCCTGGGTTCAAGTGATTCTCCTGCCTCAGCCTCCTGAGTAGCTTGGGGCTACAGGTATCCACCACAACACCAAGCTAATGTTTCTATTTTTAGTAAAGATGGGGTCTCACTCTTGCTCAGGCTGGTCTTGAACTGCCTCAGCCTCCTGAGTAGCTTGGGGTTACAGGCATCCACCACAACACCAAGCTAATGTTTCTATTTTTAGTAAAGATGAGGTCTCACTCTTGCTCAGGCTGGTCTTGAACTCCTGAGCTCAAGGGATCCTCCCTCCTCAGCCTCCCAGAGTGCTAGGATTACAGGCATGAGCCACCACATCCAGCCTTGATTTGCTTTTATGTAGTGATCTCACAAGCATATGCATAGGAGTTTATGATATAATGATATCATAAATGATATAATAAAAATACTTTAAGTCCACAATATAGAGGGGGGGAAATGCAAAGATATTTTTTCTTCTAGAAGAATTTCACATATGACTAATCTGGGCCACGGTGGGAGTTTGTATCATCTCCTTGCTCATCCCCATAGCCTACCAAGGCAAGAAAGTGGAAATGTTTGATTATCTCAGTCAACTGTATCCAGTGTTCAGACACTAATAAGTAGTCACCATCCCTTGGTCAGTTCTCAAACTGAGCCAAAACTCAGATCCAGGAGGAGGAAGGACCCTGGGTACAACGGCGAGTATATACAGTTGACCTTTGAACAGTGTGGGGGTTGGGGTGGCAACCCCCGTACAGCTGAAAATTCACATATATGACTCCTCCAAACTTAACTGCCCGTAGCCCACGGTTGAGGGGAAAGCCTTACCGGTAACATAAACAGATTAACCATGGTTGGCGTGTTCTCTGTATCACCTACTCTGTTCTTACAGGAAAGGAAGCTGGAGAAAAGAAAATGTTATTATTAAGAAAATCATAAGGAAGAGAAAATATATTTGCTGTTCTTAAGTGGAAGTGGGTCATCCTACAGGTCTACATCCTCATCGTCTTCACATTGAGGAGGCTGAGGACGAGGAAGAGGAGAGACTGGTCTGGCTGTCTCGGGGGTGGCTGAGGCTGAAGAGGTGGAGGAAGGTGGGAGAGGCAGGCAAGCTCGGTGTGACTTTTATTGAAAGAAAGCTGCGTATAGGTGGACCCCCACAGTTCAACCTCATGTTGTTCAGGGTCACATATACTGTAGTGATTCTCTCAGTTCTTTCTCAAAGGGTCCTAGTGATGTACACTGGAGAAAGCGGGAAGCAGTAGTTATTTTGAGGATTATTAGACACAGAGTCTGAGTTAAGCTTTGACATTCAAAGATGCACAGCATTTACCTGAACTGCCTGTTAGAGTAGAGGACGTCACGTGGTCAGGTAATAACTGGAGACCTAGCTGAAGTTTGACCCCAGGAGGGTCTCTAAGTTCCTAAACCCACCTACTAGTTATTTGCTCTGTTTACAAGTGTGTAAATGAAATTAATATACTTGGCATTTGGAGTGGCCTCTCTGTTGAGTTCTTACTTGTCGAGAAAATATTGTCATAGGGGAGGAGGCCAAGTGGGAGCTTCTGAAACTGCTCCTTCACCAGCCACAATAGTAAGTCAAAAACAACATTGCATCCTTCCTGGAGCCAGTGACAGAGATTGATGCCATCCCTAGAGATCTAAAGAGTACAGTAAAAGTGGCCCCTTCTCTTCCCTCCACTGAGGCACCGTGGCCTCTGCAGAAACTGGGTGTAGCCTGTAGACTGACTGAGAACTACCACAGGCTTAAACTCAGTCATGGCGTCAATCACAGCTGCTGAGCCAGACACAGTATTTTTTTTTTTTATTAGAGCAGATTAATACGCCTTCAGGTGCATTGTATGTGGCCATTAATTTTGCAGATGTGTTCTTTTCTACTCTGACCAAAAGAGAATCAGAAAGTTTGTATTCACATGGTTGTACAATAATAATTTATGGGTTTGCCTCAGCTCTGCATTACCGCTCCCATTCTCTGCCATAGTATCATCCACAGAGCTCTGGACTGCCTGGACATCCCAATGTCACACTTATCACACTGATGATGTTATTCTGATCAGACAGAAAGAGCAGGAGCCTTGGCAAAGTACATGTGCTCCAGAGGGTGGTAGAGATGCCTGGGAATCACAGATCTAACACTTTAGTAAGTTTTAGTGTGTCTGATGTCGGGGGTGTGCCAGGATATCCCCTCCAAAGTAAAAAGCAAATTACTGTATCTTGAATGCCAAACACAAGAAGAAAGCGTGGTACCTGATAGGATTTTGGGATCCTGGAGGCAACGCACTCCAAGCCTAGACATGCTTTTCCTGCTAGTGCACTGGTCAATCAGGGAAGCTACCGGCTGTGAGTGGGACCAGGTGTTAAGGGCTCTATGGAAGTTGCAGGCCATGGCAAACCAGTTGGCCACTCGGCCATGCAACCTGGCAGATCCTAGGGTGTTGGCTGTGCCATTGGTGGAGAAATATATGGGATAGAACATTTGGAAAGGGCTCGGCGCCTATAGCTCAACCGGCTAAGGCGCCAGCCACGTACACCTAAGGTGGCGGGTTCGAATCCCCAGCCGGGACCCGCCAAACAACAATGATGGCTGCAACCAAAAAATAGCCGGGCGTTGTGGCGGGCGCCTGTGGTCCCAGCTACTTGGGAGGCGGAGGCAGGAGACTCGCTTGAGCCCAGGAGTTGGAGGTTGCTGTGAGCTGTAATGCCATGGCACTCTGCCCAGGGGGACAGCTTGAGGCTCTGTCTCAAAAAAAAAAAAAAAAAAAAAAAAGAACATTTGGAAAGGCCCAGTAAGAGAATCATATCAGTCTCCTGGGATCTGAAATGAGGCCATGCCAGCCGCAACAGAGAAACAGCCCTTGGCATAAAGCTAGGCCCAGAATAAGACAGAACACCTGACGGTGGGGCCACAGAATGAGCTGCTGACTGTGTGCTGGGTTCTGCCAGTCATGAAGTCACACAGGCCCAGAAACAGTCACCATCAGTGAAGAATGATGCACCTGAACCAATCCTGAGAGGTTCCAAAGCCACATGAGAGCTATGAGAGCAGGTGGCCCAGAATGCATGTCAACAACCATGGTCACACAGCCTCCTCCTCCCCAGCTTATACCTACAACCACACAGGGATTCAGGACAACCAGCCAAGGGAGGAGGAAAAAGCCGGGGCTTGGCTCATAGGTGGGTCAGTCTGGCACATGTGCAAGCTGAACTCCACAATGGCTGCACTGCAGCCACATTTGGGGCTCACCTACAAGACAGTGAAGGAGGAAAATTGTCCCAGTGTATGAATAGGTGAGCAACGCACCTGGTCATCCACTTCATGTGGAAGGAGAAGCAACCCAAGGGGAGGATAAACACAGATTACTGGGCAGTGACCACTGCCAAGCCATCTGGTCAGGAGTCTGCGGAGACAATACTGCAAGGTCAGTGACAAGGAGGTCTGAGGTCCAGGCATGTGGACAAGCACATCGGGAGAAGGTACAAAGTGCAAATACTTTCATATCACAAATCGATGCCCTCCTAGAAACATCTACTGCAGAAGAGGCACCTGATCCAGCCCACAGTCACAATGCCTCAGTCATTCCACATTAGTCCACCTTCATCTCTGGCCACTGTGTAACTGGCCAGATGAACATATGAATGGAATAGCCACAGTGGTAGTAACGAGGCCACAGAGGGCAGTAGGGGACAGGTAAGGGGATAAGTCAAAATCTGAGATCACAGGAGTCACACTGCCTGGTGATGCTTTCAAATGTGAGACTGAGGTGTCCGTATTGTTCTGGAATCCTTCTGGCACCCAGAGATTTCTCTTTTTCTGGGATCAACTTTTTGGCATTTCCTTTGATTCTATGAGCTGCCCAGTGTCTCTACCATAAATCTGTTTTAGCTATTAAGTTTGCCTTGCTGATTTCTGTCGCTTGAATTTAGAACTCTGACCAAGGCTCAGGAAAAGGGAACAAGATAAAGAGACAAGCATGCATCCGGAGAAGAAAGGACAGCCACACACATGTCACTTGGCCTGAAAACAAGCAGTCATTTATGTGTAAGGGGGCACATTAATTGCCAAAATTGAACTAATGAAAGAGACCTAATTAGCTTCTGAGGGCGGAAGAAACCGAGTTGATCTCCTAATGAGGTCTGAATAGACCTCTCATTAGCCACATGGCTGGGGACTGGCATGAGGTGGCAGAGCCCAGAGAAATGTGGAGGGAAAGAAGAGGCCGGAAAGCAGATGGGGACCAGGATACCCCCAGCTCCTGCATCCTCCAAGGGAACTTCGTCCCATCAGGAATGGAGGAGCTGATGGAGGAAAGGAGTGATCCAGAGGTGGAGGATGGACAGACATTTCCCTACAGCTTCTTCTCTTGCTCCTAAACCCACTTCCTTCACAATTTTTTTTTTCCAAATTAAAAGGGCCACTAATTTGTTCCAAACCCCTCAGGCCAGGCCTCCCAGGGTGCACTGCCTGGGTACCTCTAGCCTCAGAATCAGCTGCACCGTATCCAGACCCCATCCTGACTCATTTGATTGAATCTCTGGGTGGCTATGCCAGATGCCACCAAATGTCATTAAAAAACTGATGCAAACTCCAAGTTAATTTGCATTTTTACAGAAGCCCATGGGGAAAGGGCAATGCTTGACCCAAATTAATGAATCTCTAATTTTGAAATCTCCAGCTCTATGGCTTGGGAATGGAGAAAACTAGGCATGAGACAGATAGTTATGTCACATAGATAAAAGCTGCTTCTGTGTCATTATAAGGTGGGCCAGCCGCAGTCATATACCACGTAATAACCTTTCGGTAAGTGGTGGGCTATATGTATAATGGCAAGACCAGATTACAATGGAGCTGAAAAATTCCTATTGCTAAGTGACGTCATAGCTGGCCTAAGAAATGTTGTCATGGAAGGCATCACTCATGAGTTTGTGGTGATGCTCGTGTACACAAACCTACCACGCTGACAGTCAAAACCAGCACATACAATTACGCACAGCACATAATACTTGATAATGATAATAAAAGGCTATGTTGCTGCTTTATGTATTTACTACACTATAGTTTTATAGTTGTTTTAGACTGTACTTCTTTTCTTATTAAAAAAAACAGTTAAGAAAGAGCCTCAGACAGGCCCTTCAGGAGATACCCCAGAAGGAGGCATTGTTATCACAGGAGGTGACAGCTCCACGCCTGTTATTGCCCCTGAAGACCTTCTAGTGGGACAAATATGGAGGTGGAAGACAGTGACATTGATGGCGTTGGCCCTTTGTAGCCCTAGGCAAATGTGTGGGTTTGGTCTTAGTTTTTAACAAAGAAGCTTAAAAGTAAAACCATACAAATAAATTTTTTTTTTATTTCAGATTGATAGGAGGGTGCAAATGTTTAGGATACAGTGTTTTCATTGCCGAGGCTTTAAAAGTAGGAAAAATAGCCTATGGAATAAGGACACAAAGAAAGAGAGTATTTTTGTGCAGCTGATGAAAACATTTCAAATTGTATATAAAACCAGCACATTGTACCCCATGATTGCATTAATGTACACAGCTATGATTTAATAAAAAAAAAAAAAGTGCTTGCTTTTTGAACTAAGCATTATTATAAAACAGCCAAACTGTTAAAAAAAAGAAGTTTGCAAAGTAAAAGAGTTACAGTTAGCTGAGGCTAATTTGTTATTGAAGAAAGCGAATTTTTGAATAAATGTAATGTGGCTAAAGTGCACTGTATTTACGAAGTGAACATTAGTGTACAGTGATGCCCTAGACCTTCACTTTCACCCACCACCAGCTCACTGACTCACCCAGGGTAGCAGTCCCACCAGCTCCACTTATGGTAAGCACCCTAGACAAGTGTAGCATTTTGTATCTTTTATATTGTAACTTTATGTTACCATTTGTGTGTTTAGGTATGCTGAGATACTCAAATGCTGATGCTTGTGTTACAGTTGCCTAAGGTGTGCAGAACAGAGACCTGTTGTACAGGTTTGTATCCTGGGAGCAGTAGGCTGGCCCACATCGCGAAGCTGTGCCATCTGGGTCTTTGTAAACACACGTTATGATGTTCACACAGTGATGGAATCTCCTACCAACGTACTTCTCAGGATGTATCCTCGTTGTTAAATGATCCATGACCGTGCTGGTCTCCCCATTCAGATCAAGTTAGGTCTATGAGGTCGGACACTGAAGTTCTCAAACTCTGCTGAGAAAAAGTGTTCCATATCTCATTGTTGATATCACTACGGTCACCTTCAAAGTACTCCCCTGGGCCATCTGGTGAGGCAATGAGGTATGGCGCACTTTTTCTAGAATGAGTTCATGAACTTCATTGTTCGACCTCGTACCTTCTTCAGTTCTTCCAAGCTGCTTTCTATTACACCTTGTTAGAATGATTTGATCAACTCCACTAGGTCAAGGGCTTCATTAGCGGCTCCGTCTCAGAGCCCAGCACAATTCCTGGGGCAGTGAAGTTCAGTGAACTCAGTGAACATCAGCAAATACTCCTCTCACACTGTCTTTGTGCTCAGCACTGGGCTCAATACGTTGCCCATATCAACTCATTCTACCCTTGCAACATTTGCAGGCAGAGAAAATAAAGTTCAGAGTAGGTAAGTGACTTGCTCAAGATCACCCAGCTGGCAAGGGGAGGGACTAGTTCAAGGTCACTGTATTCACACTGTCCATGATGATGTTACCCTCATGCATCTCTTAACTTCTCAGAAAAGTTGGACCCAGGAAAAGGGACATGTTGCCACGTTTTAATATAGCCCATTGTGTTTACATTTTTTTGTCATTGCCTTTTTTTTTTTTTCAGTTTTTGTCCAGAGCTGGGTTTGAACCTGCTACCTCTGGCATATGGGGCCAGTGCCCCACTCCTTTGAACCACAGGCGCCACCCTCATTGCCTTTTATAAATTCAAAGTTATAGACCTCAAAACATTTTTGGACAGAAGTAAGGCATGAAGAGTCAGAAGAGCATCACGTAAATGAGTGGGGCACCTGGGAGAAAACATCACAAGTTTGAATCAGGGCTCCAACTATTACCGTGTCACCTTCCTAATGCCTGCGTTTCCCCATATGGTTGTTAAAACTAAACCAGTGAATACACACAAAGCATTTAGGACAGTGTCTGGCGCCAAAGCAGCAACAATAAATGTTAGTTATTGCAGTTATCTAAATAGTAATAATCACAGAATCATGAGCTCTTGGAGTTTCAAGGAACTTAAGACAACATTGATTTTCAATATGAGAGTGTTTAAACTTTCCCTGATCATTCCATGCGTCCTTGTGTTGCCTGTTGTTAAAATACAGTCCACAAATGGTGGTGAGTAGATCACGGCCACATGGTGAAAACAGTCAGATTCTGATGACATCCATGGCTAACAGGGAGTAGGGTGGCTTTTCAATCTTCTGTTGTTAGTTTTATTTTTAAACATAAAATAGAGCTTTGTCTAAATTGTAACTAATTTTAAAAACATATCCACTAACCCCATATGAATAGAGAAGTATAGCTGGGTTGTGTTTTCATTGATTCCTGCTGCTATCACAGGGTAATCTAACTAACCTTCATTTTATCACTGAGCTTGAAATTAGTTTACATAAACACACTTTTCTTGACAATACGGAAGACACATGTAGACTCTAAAAATGTCATCATGTGTGGCCCTTAAGAACGCACCATGTGCAGACCTCCTGGAGGCTTAGAAGGGAGCATGACTAACGCACCAAGGAGCAAGTTTAAGGCAAAGTAGAATAAATATTTTAAGAAACTTGCAAACCAAGTTCCTGGGGTGAGTGATCCATAAAGATTTTATAGGAAAAACTACCATTTGGGGTGAGTCTTACAGGACCCTCTGGACACCAACAGGTGGAGATGGAGAAGTGCCTTCCAGATGGAGAGAGCAGACTGGCCACGAGCTCTGGAGGCATCTAGAATCCACCAACTGGTCTGTGTGCAGTTTCCTGCGAGCCGCAGTCCTCTGCCTGGGCCTAGTGGGGTTGCAGTGAATTAAAGGGCAGCTTTGATGTCCTTCTGGCCTGTCTGCTATCTGCTTGTTTTACATCCTCATCCTTCACCCTTTCTTGGTCTGGCACTTGCTGTACAAGTACCCGTTCTCTTTCTCTCTCTCTTCCTTTCTCCCTCTCTCTCTTCCCGCTCCCTTCTGTATCTCTCATCCTCTCACTCTTTCACTCTGACTTTCTCACTTCCCCTCTTTCTCTCACTCCCTCCCCATCTCTCCCTTTTCTCTCTCTTTCTTTCCTTCACTTTTCCTCCTCTCTCTCTCCCTCTCTTTCTCTCCTCTCTCTCTCTTTTTCTTATTCTGTCCTCTCTCTCTCCTCTCTTCTCTTTCTCTCCCTCCCTCTCTCTCTACCTTCCCTCTTCCCCTTCCCCCTCACCTGACCCAACCTGGATACTTCATGACTAGTATTTTTTAAGAACATGGCAAAAATTATCCCCCCCCCCACATTCTACCCATGAACAAGAGAGGAAACCATTTCTTCTCCCAAACTATTTGAAATGCATATAAACTATAAGAGTCTCTCTCAGCAGAGAAGTTGGTCCCTAGCAACTTGTATCTTTTTTTCTCACAATTTTTCTTATAGCATCAAAACTTTACAACTGTCTTTATTTACTATAAAAACAGCATTGTACACCCTGAAACAAGTATTAGAAGACATTAACAGCCAAAATCTCCTAATCTCCTCTGCGACCCTAACTTACCCTCACCAGACTAACAAAACCGTGAGTGATTTCTGAATTCCGTCCCAGCCTGTATTTGTGTGCCATTGACTTGCAGAGTTATAGTGATTGGCAAAACTTATTCCACGAAGAGCTTCTATCCCTGCAAACAACTTGAGTTTAGGCATTTTAAAATAAATTCAATGTAACAGGATGACCCACCATGACACCGATTCTGAGATTGGTTTTTGAAACCTTAAAATGCAAAAGCAGTGGCCTCAACTTGGGGCAGCCTCTCCTAGACAGGACTGCTGTTGACTCATGTATGTTATTGTTCAGACAGAAAAGCTCGACTTTGGGAAATGTCCCATTGGGTAAGTTGATGATTGTAGGTATTGGAGAGCAGGGCCAGAGGGTGGGAGGCAGCTTCTCTTGAAGAGAGGGACAAGTCAGTCCTGGGGCTGGCAAGGATTAACCAGCCAGCCTCACACAGCTGGCAGGGAAAGAACTCCTCCCCTCTCTAGGCCAGGGATAAAATGGGGCCAGTCTGCACGATGTGACAACTTCAAAATGCTGCTCCTGGCCACAAGGAGGCAGGAAATTCCCCAATAAGGAACAGGTGGGGATGTTTCCAGCATGCCTGGGCCTGACCTGTAGTCATAAAGTATACCCCATGTCATTCTTCCTCCCTTCTATGGTCCCTAAACTTTGAGCAAAGATGCTTAGAGGTTCCAGCCTGATCTTTGTTACCTGAATTCGTTTTCCATAACTGCTGAATGAATTACTGCATGCTTGACTTGAAGCAATAAATTTCTGGAGGAGGAAGTTCAAAATCAAGGTGTCAGCAGAGCTGTGCTTCTCACGGGGCCTCGGGGGAGAACCCATCCTTGCATCTTCCAGCTCCTGATTCCAGGTGTTTCTTGGCTTGTGGCTGCATCACTGTCATCTGTCTCTGTCTTCACAAGGCCTCCTCCTGGGCACCTGTCTTCTGTCTCTTAAAGAACACCCTCCATTATTGGAGTTAGGGCCCATCCTGGTAATCTAGGATGATCTTATCTCAAGATGCTTAACCTAATTCTTTTGCAAAGACTCGTTTTCCCAAAGAAGGTCACATTCACAAGGTCCAGATGGAGATCATATATATATATATATTTTTTTTTTTTTTTGAGGGGGAATCATTTGACCTACTACCATTGTGGTAGATAAGGAATTAAAGACAGAACTGTACCACCTTTGAGACCAAGAAGACAGGTTGAAAGTGGTGTCCCCATCCCTACAGCCAGGGTAGGGGACAGCATCCCCAATAGGATGCATCTGGCACAGTAGAGGTCTCACAAGGGCACCACGAATGAAAGAATCAGCAGAGGCAACACAGAACTATGACAAAGAGACTGAATTCCTGTCCCCAAGGGACCAGCACCATCCCAGGAACAGGGAGATGCCACTCTGAGGTTTGCTGATTCTGGTTCCTTCCCAGATGGCAAACTAGCAGGACAGCTGGCCCCCTCCCTAAAACTAACCCTGGAGGAGCTCAGGAGGGGAAGCTGTGCAGGAGACAGCCCAGCACGGCTGGGGAGGGAGGAAGCAGGAATAGGACAGTGGGAGTTCTGCTCCCTGTTCTCCCCACCACCACCCCAGGACGAACAGTGCTGGCCCTGCACCTGGAAAGACTCCAGCTTCTGCATCCCACATTTGCAGAGATCAAGTGAGGGAAGCCCCAAGGCCTTGTGCTTGTGAGGCACTAAGATAAACAGGTGGAACTAAAACCAGGAAGGCCTTCTCTGTCTATACCTATAAAGCAGGTGAATTAGAATATAAAGAATATTCCCTCCTAATGGTGCTGCTCCCCAAAGTGGGGACAGAAGAAGGAGAAGATCTGACCTGGGGAGTTACTTGGGGCAGTGGAGGTGCCCCACTCAGCCCTGTGGTGCCTGGACACTGCAACCTAGAGCTCTTCTTCTCCATCCACCCTCAGCTCAAAGGCCCTTGCTGGTAGGGGGGTCTATGCTCCACAAACATATGGAGAAAACACCCACTATCTCTTGACGGGCATACTTATGCCAGAAGAAGAAGACATTTGAGAACCATGACTATTTCAAAAGAAAAACAGTATGTTGGGTTATTGTGTGCATAAAAGAATAATTAGAAAAGAAAAAACAATCTGTTTATAATTGGCCTAAAACAACAGGAAGAAAAGAATAATTTTCAAAAAGTTAAAAATATGACTGTCATACAAATCACAAGAAATACATATTTTGACCCAGTTTTATGTAGCTAAGTAAATCCAAAAGAATGGAAAGTTGGTTGAAACGAAAATTTGAAAGACGGAGTACATAAGAATGGTTACTAGAATATTTTTTCTAAATCAGGCCCCAAAACTGGTTAGCATCTTACAGAACAAACCAAAAAGAAAAAACAATTACAACCTCTCAAGGTATCTTTTTCTACCACACAGAAATTAGTCTGTATTTCTGTTATTGACAGGGAAACTTGCAGCTTCACATAGTATAAACCCTAAGAAATTGTAATAGTAAGTCAAAAGTAATTCACTTAACTCTTTGAACTAGGCAATGCTCCAGCATGACATTAAATGAACTTGCACTTTTCTTTTGCCTAATCCCAAGTTTTGTACAACTTTTTCTTAAGAGAGATAGGATATCAGCAATATGAAATGAGAATAAGAAAATACAAAAATAGCAAAACAGAATTCTTTGCCACAAAATTAAATTTTAGGAAGCACAAAAGACTGAATGGCAGAAGGAATTCAGCTAAGAGAATAATCAGTGATTTGGAAGACCAGATTTGGGAAATTTCTCAAGATAAAGAATAAAAAAGGAAAATTAATTGAAAATGTAAAAGTTAAGAAAAATAGAGAAGTTAAAAGTGCTATATTTACATTAAAAAGAAGTCCCAGAAAAAGAGAGCTAGATAAGTAGATTTGGAATTTGAATAATGGAGATATATCTTCTGAAATTAAAAAAATAATGACCTAGAGCGGTGCCTGTGGCTCAGTGTGTAGGGTGTCAACCCCATATACCAAGGGTGGCGGGTTCAAACCCGGCCCCAGCCAAAATTGCAACAACAACAACAACAAAAAAAAAAAAAATAGCTGGGCATTATGGCAGGCACCTGTAATCCCAGCTACTCGGGAGGCTGAAGCAAGAGAATCGCCTAAGCCCAAGAGGTGGAGATTGCTGTGAGCTGTGTAACGCCACGGCACTCTACCCAGGGTGATAAAGTGAGACTCTGCCTTTGTGAAAAAAAAAATAATAATGACCTAGTATAGAAAGAAAACCATAAAATACCAAAGAGAATAGAAAAGGAAAAACATTCAAATACACCATAAAGAAATTTAAGATTGTATAGATATATATACATATATACACACACAGCTAATGACATATAGAAATTATAAAAACTTAAGTCCAAGGACATATAACATTTACAAAAGAATAATATGATATAGATTTTATAAAAAGCAACAGAATCCAAGAAGATAATGATTTCAAAGTGTTCAGAAAAAGAAAATAAAATTTAAAACATTATCCATTCATGGGTCGATGGGCACTTGGGCTTCTTCCATGACTTGGCAATTATGAATTGAGATGCAATGAACAATCTGATGCAAATATTTTTAGTGCCAAGTGATTTTTGGTCTTTTGGAGACATATCTAGTAGAGGAATTTCAGGGTCAAACAGCAGGTCTACATTTAAATCCCTAAGTGTTCTCCAAACTTCCTTCCAAAAGGAATGTACTAGATTGCATTCCCACCAGCAGTGCAGATGTGTTCCCTTTTCTCCACATCCACGCCAACATCTATAGTTTTGAGATTTTGTGATATGGGCTACTCTCATGATGATATCTCAAAGTGGTTTTGGTTTGCATTTTTCTAATGATTAAAGATGAATAAATTATGGTATCTGTATATCATGAAATACTACGCAGCATTAAAAAAAGATGGAGACTTTACCTCTTCTACGTTTACATGGATGGAGCTGGAAAATACTCTTATTAGTAAAGTATCTCAGGAATGGAAAAAAAATATCCAATGTACTCAGTACTACTATGATACCAATTTATAATCACTCACACTTTCATATGAGAGATGAATCACACTTATAGCCCAGGATGAAGGTGGGAGGGGGAGGGGAAGAAGGGGGTGGTTTGAGAGAGGGAGGGTTAATGGTGGGACCAAACATATGGAGCATTTTGCAAGGGTACAAGTCAAATCTATCAAGTATAGAACACAAATGTCTTAACACTGTGATTAAGTAAATGAGGTGAAAGCTATGTTAATTAGTAGGATGCAAGCACTCCAATTTGTACAAATAATCAGCACATTGAATCCTGAAGGCATAAATGTATTCATGATCTATGTGTATAAGACTTAATAAAAAAACATTATATTTAGTAGTTTGAAAAGTCTTTTAAATATGAGGGCAAGATAAAGAATATTATAGGTGCACAAATCCCAAATAAATGACATTAGAAAGACCCACCCTGAGAACAGTGAAAGATAAATCCAGGAAATATTACAAAGGAAGCATGAAGGAGAATGACCAAAACTTCCATAAGCAGAAAATACCAGACAAAATGAAATAATATATTAAAACACAATAAATACACCCCAAGATGTCAGTGATTAAAATATATTTTAGATATTTATTAAACAAAAGTTGACAGATTGAATTTTTAAAATTCTGGCATATGTTATCTAAAACATAAATCCTAAAGAATGAAAGGTTGAAATTAAAGAATGGAAAAGAAATATATCTCAAGAAAATTCCAAACAAAAAATGTTATACAGATATGTTAATATGCTAATATGATTTAAACTAGACTATTATAAAAAGGTATTATTAAAGATAAAGAGAGCTACTTAATGATTCCACATTTAGAAATTTTTAAAATTCTATTCATCTAATAATCTAAAAATATACCAAAAAAAGTAATAGAAGTGCTGAGAAAATTTGATAAACCACCAGCTGGAGGTTTCAACATACCTCTCTGTATTATTGGCAGGCCAAGTAGAGAAAAATTGTCCAGAATAAACACAACACAGACAACACAATCAACTTGAATTAATAAACATATGTCGAGTAACCAACAACTTTATAATGTAAATTTTTCAAGCATATATGAAACATTTAAAAACTTTAATCACACACCAGGCCCACCTTAAAACCTTTAACGAATTTCAAATTGCTTATCACGTGGACTGATTCCTGACCATAGCTCTGTTAACTTAAATATGAACAAAAGAAAATAAATTCCCCCAGTTTGAAAACTGAAAAATCCTTCATGCTTGGTTTATAGTTAAAGAAGGAATCATAATAGAAAGTATTTCTTATATAAGCTTTTTGAATTTTTATTTTTTAATTGTTGATTTACAGATTGTAGTTCTGCATATTAATGGATACAAAATGATGTTATGATTTATGAATACAATGTGGAATGATTAAATCAATCTTATTAGCATATCATCACCTCAAACACAGTCAAACACTGCGTAGAATGACGTTTAGCTCAATGAAACCCCACATATGCCAAGGCGGTCCCGTAAGATCAGAATACCACTTGTTTACTGTACCTTTTTTTCCTTTCTTTTTTTAATTAAATAGCTGTGTACATTAATGCAATCATGGGGTACAATGTGCTAGTTTTATATACAATTTGAACTGTTTTCATCAAACTGGTTAACATAGCCTTCACGGCATTTTCTTAGTTATTGTGTTAAGACATTTATATCCTACACCTAGTAAATTTCACATGTACCCTTGTAAGATGCACCGTAGGTGTGGGCCCACCAACTCTCCCTCCAAATACTCCCTCCTCCCTTCCCCTCCCTCCACCCTTTCCCATTCTTTTTGGGCTATAATTGGGTTAAAGCTTTCATAAGAAAGCTATAAATTGGTTTCATAGTAAGACTGAATACATTGGATACTGTACCTTTTTTTTATGTTTAGATGCATAGATACTTATCATTGTTTACAATTGCCTGTGGTATTTAGCATGGTAACATGCTGTCCAGGTTTGTAGCCTGGGAGCAATAGGCTGTTATGTTATAGCTTACAAACAGTGGGCTAGGTTTGTTAGGTACACTCCATGATGTTTGCACTGCAACAAAATTACCAAATGAGGCATTACTCAGAACTTATTCCAGTCATTAAGCAATGCATGACTGTTCTTATCATTTTTTTGTGGTGAGAGCATTTTAAATTTAGTCTCTCGGTTATGTGGAAATTCACAATACATTACAGATGGTCCCTGACTTACTTTGACTTGCCATTTTTCGACTTTACTAGGATGTGAGAGTGATATGCCTTGACTTACAATGATGTCATCCTAAGCTGAAACCCATCATAAGATGAAAAATATCCTAAGTTGAAAATGCACTTTTACAGAGGAGCATCTGTTTATTTACTATATTCACCAGGCTGTGCAATGCTTCAAAGGAAAAACCGAAAACCCTGATTCTGCTTCCCAAATTGAGCCTTTGTACTTTGACCATTAGCTCCCCATTTCCCTTACCCCAACTCCAGCCCCTGGTAATCACCACCAAGCTCTCTGCTTCTGTGTTTGGTTATTTTAGGTTCCAAATATAAGTGAGATCACCTGGGATTTGTCTTTCTGTGCCTGGTTTGTTTCACTTAGCATAATGTTCTTCAATTCCATCCATGTTTTCATTGGTGGCATTTCTTTGTTTTTAAAGGCTGAATAGTATTTCATTGTGTATACACATCACATTGTCTTTATCCATTCACCTGTTGATGGATGCAGGTTGTTTCCATTACCTGGCTCTTGTGACTAGTGCTACAATGAACATGGCAGTGCAGAAGTCTCTTTAATATACTATTATCCAATTTCTTGAGTAAATAAAGTGAAATTGCTGAATCATATGGTAATTCTATTTTTAATTTTTAAAGAACCTCCCTACAGATTTCTATAATAGCTGTACTGTGGAGACATTTGTGCAACATTATGAATATGTTTTATACTAAACTGTACACTTCAATGGTTAAGATGTTTAATTTCATGTGTATTTTGCACAATAAAGAAATTGGGTAAAAAAGTTTTAGGTGCTGATAAAATAATACTACCAACAAGAAACTCTTTGCCAATAATTTTGAAAACTTAGAGAAAGTGGATAAACTGTGAGAAAAAAATGTAACTTACTAAACCAACTCGTGAAGAAATAAAAACATGAAATAGTCTTATAACTACTAAAGAAATGAAAATTGTGCCTTAAAATCTTCCCACGAATACAATACTTGACCTGGTTTTACACGTGACGTTTTTTCCACACTTTTAAGTTAACAGACTATCCCAATTTTATGCAAACATTTGCAGAAAATAAAGGGAGCATAGTCCTCAGTTTATTTATATAGTCAGCATAGCTCAGATGCTAAAACCACAGAAAGATGCCCTGGAAAAGAAAAAATCCTGCTAGTCTATCTTCAGTATGGATGCAAATGTTCTTTAAAATATTACCAAATATAACTAACCTAAAGACATACTTAAGAAATAATATACCTTGACCTTATTGGTCAAGGATGATTTAATACTTTGCAAATCAAGGAATATAATTTACCATATTAAGAGGTTAATAGGGAAAACCATGCAAATTTTCAGCTAATATAGAAAAAGAATTTGATAAGATGCAATGCCCATTTTAATATATCCTCATTAAGCTACTAATAAACAGGAATTTTCATAGCTTATAAAGAATATCTACCTTAAAAATCTAGAGAAAATACGATCCTTTGTTATTTTTGTAATTATAAAATAATTACAATTACCACTCATATTCCAGATTATACTGAAAGTTTTAACTGGTAAAATAAATCAAGAGAAGAAATTGGACTCGTGAGGATTTGTAGATGATATGCTCCTTTAAATAGAAGAATCTACAGATAAATTATAGGAATATAAGAATTAAGCAAAATAACTAGAAAATATAAAAAGAGAAGGCATTTGGGTGGCACCTGTGGCTCAAGTGGTAGGGCGCTGGCCACGTATACTGGGGGTGGCGGGTTTAGGCCTGGTCCTGGCCAAAATTGCAAAAAAAAAAAAAAAGAGAGAGAGAGAGAGAGACAGCTTTATAATAGCATCAAAGAATAGCCAAGAATATATTTAACAAAAGATATGCAAGACTCTACAAGTACAGTTTTATAACTGTATTATTTTATTTTATTTTTTTGTTAGAAAAAAAGAGTTATTTAATACAATGTGAGGGAATTCTTAATTAGCAATTCATAAAAATATCTAAGGCCCTTAACCTCGATCCATATACCAAGTGTCAATTTAATTTCACATACATTCAAGAGTTACATAATTAAAAATAACCAATCAGAGGGGGAAAAACCGGAAGAAAATAGAAGTGAATTTTACCAAACTTGGATGTAGAAAAGACTTTTTAATTAAGTATTAATCAACCTCTTCCTGTACTTAATGCTTTTTTATTAAGTATTTTAAAAGCCTTAAATAAATGAAGAGATTGATAGATTTGCATTAAATGAATGAAGAGATAAACATTAAATAAATGAAGAGATTGATAGATTAAAAGATTAATAGTCTTTTTTTGTATATATACATGTGTTGATTATGTTTCCACTTTTTGCCTTCACAAAATTAAAAAGGTTTAAAATTTAATAACAATAACAATGTTTAAGATAAGGACTAGAAACAGAAACCTCGTAAAGAATGAACGAAGATAAATACATTCAGAAAAGAAATCAGATGATTGTTACATCGAAATATTAAGCAAGAATAATAATAATAATGCAAGCCAAGTAGCATTCAAAAATATTGTTTAAGAAAGTTAAAAATGGACAGAAGATATTTCTATTACTCGGCTCCAATAAACAATTATGTATAGAAAATGAAAGGATTCTTTCAAATCGATAGAAAAAGTGCAAACAACCTACAAGAAAAATAGACCAAAGCCCAAATAGATACTTTGTAGAAGAAATGCATGGCCAAGAAATATAAGAAGATGTCTTTAATCATGGAGTTGAAAACTAAGACCACGTGGGATACTACAGTATAGTTAATAAAGTGAGAAAATATTTAAAAGTCGGGCAAAATCAAATATTAGCAAAGACACACATCTGCAGGGTCGTATTGCTGCTGAGATGACAGCATTTTATAAACAGATGAAATGAATAAACCATATTAACTTGCAAAAATGAAGATAAATCTGAGCAATTCAATGTTAAGTAGAAAAGTAACTCCCCAAACTCCCAAAGATTACATAGATACTGATATGATTTTTACAGTGTCTAAAATAAACACAATCAAAATCGACTTTTTTTTTTAGGACTGCATAGAGGTGAAATAAAACAATTTTAAAGACCAATCCTGTATTTAATGATGAATACCGGATTCAGGATAAGGCTTGCCTCAAATGGAGGAAGCCAGAAAAAGTGAAGAAATAAATGGAGGTAGCCATCTGGTTAGATATTGGTTATTATTGATGACAAAGGTTTTATTTGCATTGGAGGTTTTGTGATTGCTCATTACATTATCAAAATAACTAAATCAATTCCAGTGATGAAAGTGCATGAAGTACTAAGGATATGATTAATCCAGTTCTGTGCAGTTAAAATCCATGGAGAGTTTTAAAATAGGGAAAAAAAGTTTTAAGGCAATTTGCTGGCAGTATTATCAAATGTGAGGTCACTGGAGAGTAAGGGAGAAGTTGAGCAAGAAAAATTAAAGGCTCACATCTGTGGTTTCAGCACTTTGGGAGGTTGAGGCAGGAGGATTGGGAGTTTGAGACCGGCCTGGGCAACATGGAGAGCCCCTGTCTCTATAAAAAATATTAAAAAATAAAAAAATTGGCCAAGCATAGTGCTGCATGCCTATTGGCCCAGCCACTGATCAGGCTAGGGTGGGGGCGCTCTTGAGCCCAGAAGTTCAGGGCTACAGTGAGCCATGATTGTGCCACTATCCTCCAGCCTGGGTGACAAAGGAAAGAAAAAGAGGAAGGAAGGAAAGAAGGAAGGAAGGGAGGAAGGGAGGAAGGGGGGGAGGGATGGGGGTGGGGAGGAAGGGTGAGAAAAAAAAGAGAGAAAAAATAAAATGGAATTAAATAAATTAAATAGAAAGAAATCAGCAGTAGTAAGGGAGGGACTTTCACCATCATCTTTTGGGTAACATGTACAAGCTGTTTTTGTCATTCACAATACTGTGGCGCCATTCTCGCCTTTTGTGAGAAACCAGTTTGTGTGAAAATGCTCTGTTCCATCAAAAAAGAGATATCCCCGGCTTGAACTCTGTTTCTAGGGCAGCTGCTACTAGCAGGCAGTTGCTAAATGTTTCTAAAGGGAACCAGCTGTGGGAAAACTATTAATTAGCCTCAGTCATTATATGCAAATTAAATTGGTTAACTCAATATAGAAAGCAGATAAGACGAGTTGGAGTGATGTTCTCTTGATATGGTAAGAAAAGCATACAAGATTTTTATTGCATTCCCAGGGGACTAGAAAGAGGTTTTTAGCTCAGAGAAAGCTGAAAGTCGCTCTAAACTAGAAAAATCAGACGGGCTATTCCTTGGTTTGGGGAAGGAACAGAGAGACTGTCACTGAAGAGGTAAACTTTCAGCTGATAAATAAGTTTTGAGACTTTAGAATCCCAAACTCACTAAGCTGAGCCCCCAGAAATTGCTAGAACATTAATAACCAAAGTAAAATTTCGTTTGAGTTCCAAAACCTAAGTTGTTATGTAGAATAATCACTGTTAGGGTTAGTCAGAAATTACAGGTAAGTGTATCACATAATTTTTTCCCACTAAAAATTCTGAACCATGTCAAACTTCCCCACCGCTAAAACTAAGGACCATAGGCAAGTTTTTCCTTGAAGTCTCATTGTTTCTTTTATCAAATGTGTATTTTTGTTTGTAAATCTTGGTCTTATTACAAAAGGAGTTGATGATAATTGCAAGTTTAGCCTATTAGACTCTCCTTTATTAAATTTCAGATTAAAATGAGGATGTATATGATTAGGCTACATGGTTCGCTTTTATAAGGTCAAAGTCTAGGTTGTAATTGCCCTTAACCCAGGAAGTATAGCATCTACCTATGTGATGTGCCCACTGGGTGGGAAGTTACCCAGCCTCTTTGCCCCTCCTCCCCACTTGAATTTTGTTGTTGTTGTTGTTGTTGCAGTTTTTGGCCGGGGCTGGGTTTGAACCTGCCACCTCCAGCGTATGGGGCCAGGGCCCTGCCTTTGAGCCACAGGCACTGCCCCTCCCCACTTGAATTTAACTGAGTTTTTCTCTCACATGAACCATTTAGTTGTGAATCTTCTAGTTTCCATTTGTACTGACCCGTGATACGCTTGTTTTTCCTTCTTGGGATGCTTCACTTAGGAGAATGTTCTCTAAAACTGCCCAGGTCGTTACAAAAGATGAAAGATCTTCATCTTTTTTATGCCCCAATAGTATCTCATTTTTGATCTTAAAAATTCATGCAAATTCTGTGTTCTGTTATGTACATAACCATGTTTATTTCAAAGAAAAACATCTAAAATGACTTACTATTAAGAAAAATAATGGTTCAGGTATGCCTCGCTTAGTCCACGGTCTTGCAGCCCCTGGCTTATTAACTCCCATTCCATTTGGAGCATTACTATAATTATCCTTTTTGGGATCAAATTTTGTCTGAGTTTGTTCATTTTCATTTAGTAAAAATACATATTTCACATGTGTACTTGGCGATTCAAACATGCAGTTCTTGGAAGACCGAAGAGAAATGGAGCTAGTGCCCCAATTTAGAAACTGTTTACTTTTTGTGCCTGCTCATTTTCTCATCGGTAAAATAAGGCTATTAATACTGATACCTACCTTCGCTGGCGACTGGAGACTTGTCTAGGGGTTCCCCTACCATCCCCTTCTCTTTCCAAGAGCATAGCTCCCCTGCCCTTCCCAGCTCCTCCCAACCACGTAACAGAGCTCTGGCTACAGAAATAATAGCAGGAGGAAGGGATGCCTCTTTCAGGCTGGCAAGTAAACATTTTTTTAAACTCCAAGTGATTCCTTTTTCTCTCCTTTCCCACACTCAGGCCCACTTGGAAACCATGTGTTAAGACTGAATGATCCTTACCAGCCCCTGCCCCTGAGTGACTGCATAGAGATGAGCCGCGAAGCCCCAGGCCCCACGGGCTGGACTCTCCCAGTGCTAGAATAAAGGTGTGTCGTATTAACCCACAGGGTTCATCTACTACAGAAGATTAAGCAGTGCTTAAATTAATATTAATACCTACCTCCCCGAAACCTGGTGAGGAGTAAGTGAGATAATTCCCATCAAGTAATTAGCACCTAGTGTCAGGGAATGCACATTTCTGTCAGTTTGAGGCCATGGGACCCTGGAACTATGCTGCCACCTCCCATCAATCTATTTCTTAAATTGCAGGGTAAAGTTAACCACAAATAACAAAGCCACGGAATCAAGCTGTCACAAATTGGCCACTGTGTTCCTACGGCATTTGAAGTGTGTGTGTTGACAGGAGAAAGCAGGAAGGAGTCGGGAGGAAAGCAGGGAACGGAGCCTGAGCAGGAAGACAAGATTCCAAGGTATTTGCCAACCTGGTTGGGCATAAAGGCCTGGGAAGGGGAGAGAAAGCTTTTGCTGAGATTTATTATTAATATATGCCAGTTGTGGGGGTAAGCAGTTCACTTCTGCTGTCTCATTTCTTCCTCATAATCCTAAGGGCAATTCTAAAGGTACATATTAGTTCCTCCGTTTTCAATTAAGAAGCAAGATCTCGCAGTGTGGAGGTAACAGAGGTGGGATTCACACCCAAGCCGGCCGGTTCTAATGTTCTCGTTCTTTGTGACTTAAACGTGTAAGCTCTGGGCACTCTGATTCTGTGCTGAAGGTGGGCCAAACCACACTGCTCGTGGGTGGGACAGGACACCTGTAATGGAACGAGTCATTAATGAACGTGTTAAGGGCCAGGCAGACACAGAGGCCATTTAAAATCTGCTTTCGGAAATGAAAGCGGGGCTCAAACAGCGCCCACTTTCAAGGGGGCCCGGTTTAAATGGCCAAACTCTGGGGGAAGAAAGGCATTAAAGGAAGTGCTTTTCTGCTGGGCTTGCAAAACTTTGGGTTCATGAATTCAGGAGCAGATTAAAGTGGAGAAAACAGGGTTTTAGACGGTAGCCTCAGGAGCGCCCTACTTTTCTAAGGCCCAGAGGTTGGCTTTTCCTATGTGCGATTCGGCTATTCTATCCAGCATCGCTCCCGGTTTTCAATTAATCTACAATAATGAATTCAACAACCTAAATGCATTTGCTAATTGAAGTGCCTGCTGGCCAGGTCACCTCCTCCCCTGTCTGACAGCTGGCTGTCCCCAATGTGCCAAGGGAGAGTAGGGTAGCAGGCCCCTGCCCCCCTCACCCCTGTTGTCCCATCTAAGGGGCCGCCCCAGAGGGCAGCAAAAGTCATTGCCTGGGAAGGGCTGCTCTTGTTACTGAGTCACAGATGCAGGACACAGTCTTTGACTTTTTGTTTCTAGCGAAAGCTCCCCCCAGCCATATGATCTCCCTGGCCCTCGGCAGCTGTTATGTAACAGAAAGGGCATTAAACTCAGACGAGGCAGTGCTTGATACAGAAAGCAGACTGTTGTTTGTAAGCAGGTCGACTTTGGAAAGTTACCGCTTTCCTCCCGGCTTGCTCATCTGGAAAATGAAACTAATAGAACTGACCTTGGGGTCGTGCTGAACAGTCCGTGAATATAATGGGAACTTCTTACCATTTTCCCTTCTATCCTGCAGGGCACGGCCAGTGTCTGGGCATGGGGAGATGGCCCCTAAGGACAGCTTGGTTTACCGATGGGTGGTAAATGTCCAAAGCGCAAAGAATAGGTGTGGGGGCGAACGGGGAGGAAGGAGTCCACCGGCAGAAAATGAGTTAGAAGGGAAAGCGGAGGAGGCGGTGCCGGGCTGAGGAGTTTAGATACTCGTGGAAGGAATGAACGGATGAATGGACGGCTGTAGAACCAGAAGGAAAGAAGACTGGAGGGAGCGAGGAGACAAAGGTGACATGGGCAACACACCTGCCCCTTCTGCTCCCAGCCTCTCGCCACCTGCAAATCACAGCCTCACAAAGGACAGTGACTGCAGTCAGGTGCTGCGTGTGGCCACTGCTGGAGAACTCTCCGAAACCTACTTAGAGCCTTCAGATAGTTTTTCTTTTCCTTTTTCCTTTTTCACACACACACAAAAGGCCTGACAGAACCAGCCCCCCACCAACCTTCCTTTGTCCCCACTGAAGCAGAGAATAGCAGCCAACTCAACTTGGGGACAGGGCTGGTAGCATCCTCCAAGGAGAGACTAGAGCCCCACAGGCCGGGCCACCTACTGCCCACATTACTGCCCTCAGGGCTCAGATCACAAAAACAAAAAGTAAAGGAAAAAGGGGCTGGATGCTTTTCCCCCAGGGTAAAGCAGGAGTCCCTACACGGTGGGAAGTGGAGAGACCTCTCCAACCGCTCCACACAAGCTCTTGGGTTTCCCCAACTCGCAAATATGGGCCACCGAAGGGAAGATTCTGGGAATTTGCTTTGGCCTCAATTCTGAAATGGGTGAGGCTAGAGGACAACACTGGACCAGTCCAGGGACTGGGGGTTAGTGAGGGAGTCCCAGTGCAAGCTACTTCCTCAGACACTGCCACTGGGTCAAGCCAGGGAAAGGCATGGACACCAAGTGCCGTGCATGGCAATGCCTGTGCTGCCCGAGACATTACACCTGACACGGGGACAAGGGCACTGTCCAGGGGTGACACATTCTAGCTGCAGCCCCCTCCTGCCACTAGACAAGGCCATAAGTCACACAGTTTATCTTTCTGAAGCCAGATTGCCCTCTGTGGACGTCTAACTCAGGCTGTCGGTTATCTGCCTCTCGAGTTGCCATACTTGAAATGAAGAATCAATTTCTTTAAAAATCATCTGGCCCGAAAAGGATAGCTCAGGTACCAGGAGGCATCAAAGAAGAGGAAATGGCAGGGGGCGGGGGAAGGGAGGGAAGGCGCGTGGACTCTTTTGATGGCCTCATGTCTCAAACCTATGGGCAGACATCAAAGAATATTGGCTGTTCCTCAGTCATTCACAGAATAAATGCTTATGGAATGCTCCTCTGTGACAGTTTTTCTGCCATATGTATGTCATGAGAAAGAGAGATAGATTCCTACCCTCAGAGGTCTCGGAAAGGAGCTGCCAAACCAGGATTCACAAAAGCCTCTGAGTGATTTGCTCCAGCATGTTGACACTGAGCACTGATGGCAGGTCACAAGAAAGGGAGCCTGCAAATTTTTTCATTCTAACTCTCATTTCATAAATAAAGGAAGCAGCTCTCCAGAAGGGGCATTTAGTTAGTACCATGTCATGGGAGGTGTTGAAGGTACTTCCTGTGTCCTCATTGGGCTGGTTTCATCCTTGATGACTAGAGAGGAGATGGAAACTTCGAGTCTGAGTTCCACCTCCCCCATAAAACTGTCATGAATGATTTTAACCTGAAATAATTCCTCCCATCTCTGAATTAACTGTGGGTTGTCCAGCCTCCTCAGATCTCATGTACCATGTTCTGGATAGCTGGTACCAATGGGACACAGCTACACACTCTCAGGTGTCCAACTTCCACTGTCCCACCAACAGCGGGGCCTTTGGTTACTCAACTCCCAAATATAGTGTCACCCCCCCCTCCAGAGCAGGGGATTAACATTATATTAATATTATCCTCAAACAGGTAAACTCTGAAGACCCTTCAATGACAGCCTTGGAGATTTTCTCAATTTTAATCTTGCTCCTGGCCCCTGACCCTGACTTTGGACCTTCTACTCCACCAAGACCGGGTTCTACATTTCTCTTTAAAGTCACAACTTATTTCCCACAAGCTAGGGTCTGCCTGATCCCCTTTGACTATTCCTCGGCTCAGAACTGAGGAGTTAGATTTCCCTTTCCTTAA
This sequence comes from Otolemur garnettii, assembly GCF_000181295.1. Classification (NCBI taxonomy): domain Eukaryota; kingdom Metazoa; phylum Chordata; class Mammalia; order Primates; family Galagidae; genus Otolemur; species Otolemur garnettii. The sequence goes on along the minus strand of NW_003852469.1, from coordinate 7,608,457 downwards.
CTGCCCCCTCCTCACATCTGACCATGGGCTGCTCCTGCCGGCCCTCCCCAGGGCTGACCATTGCCAGGCCACACCTGTGCACCAAGGGTCTGCTCTCCAAGTCTCACCCAGTGTGCTTTTCTCAGTCTCTGCTTGGTTTGCTGGTTAAATGACTCACACATCACCTACCTTCTCTTCTCATCCACTGATCTATTGGCTTCGACTCTAGTCTCAGCTGATTTACACATGTGGAATCCCCTCCAGTTACAGAACCACAGCTCACACCAACCCTTCCTCAGAGTCCCAGTACTAGATTCCTGACAATGTGCCCGCTAGTTCCAGGCTGTTTCCTGGTCTTCTTTCTGTGTATCCCACCCAGGGTCTCACAGGGAGTAGATTCTCAGTGGGCCTTTGAGTGGTGGGCAGGGCCTTCCCAGGTGGGTTTGCTTCTCAAGTGTGGTTGAAGCAAGGGACCAGCCAATGCTTGGCCAATCTCCAACTGTTGCAATGACAGCAGAAGGGACCCAAGTGCCACGTCTCCTCTTCCAGTCTGGCCTGGCAGGCCCACTGTCATCAACTCTAACTCTGACCCAAGTGGATGCCTTTAACCCTTAGCCGCTCTTGACTCAGCTGCTCAGAAGTCACAGGCATGTTCCCAATGGTCTAGAGGAATCAAAAACTAAATAGCCCTCCTCCGGTTTAGCCCTTTTCACCCTGTTCCTGCCACGCCCCACTCCCCCTCCCATTTGTCTTCTCCTTGCCTCCCTCTTCCACCTCCCCTACTTATAAGGAAAAAATAATAACAAATAGGGAGGCTAATTCTAAGTTGTGCCGTCCCAGCGTGTGTCCTGGTCCTTCTTTAGTCCTGTTATTTTCCCCTGTGTCTGGCTTTGACAAGACTGATGACATTTACGTTTTCCAAAAGCTTCAATAAAAAGGCACTTTAGCTGCAATCACCTCCATCTAATTTCCCCAGTCAAAAAAAAAAAAATTCTTTTTTGGCTTAAATCATACAATAGAACTGAGGCCTGAGCTGTTCTGACAACTTGTCACCAAATAGGGCTCAGCCCAAATGGGCTGTCTTGAAAACCAAGGACAAAAGGGAAAAAAGAAAGTGGACTAAGTGGCCTGAAAATGAAGTGGAAGGCTGGAGGAAGAGAGGAGATTGGCAGGAGTCAATTTGTGAACATTCTAGAACAGGTGGGTGGGTATAGTTTGGGTCCTAGAACAAACAGAAAATACGTTCGGTTCTTTAGACGCCAATGACAGGGGTATTGAGCTGGAAGGGCTCAATCACCCCATGGGTGTCTTGGTCCCCGAGAAGTGAGGCAGCACTGTCATGGGGTCACCAGCTTACCCAAGTAGAGCCTGAGGAGAGGGTATAAATGGACATCTTTCTTCTGCATTGTAACTATGGATAACAGAAGAGTGTACAGATTTTTTTTACCCATATCTACACAGGGACTCAGAATATGAAATGTATTTATCGAAGAATCCTACCTACAGAAAAGTATTCAAATCATAGGGGTTTATATCAATCAATTTTGGCAGCACAAGCTCCCTCATGTAACCGTCACCCAGATCAAGGAAAAGAACATTTTAAGAAGCTCGGCTCAAAATCCCACTTAGGCACTAACTCCTTGAAAGGTATCATCATCCTCATTCCTAGAAGCAGCAATCAGTTTTGCCTATTTTTGAACTTGATAAAAATGGAATCATGTATATAATATGTATCTATCTGTGCCTAATTCATGTTACTAGATATGGCAATGTCATTCATTTCCATTGTTTGACAGCATTCCGCTGTGTAATCACATCACAATTATTTCTCCATCTTTACTAATGATAGACATTTGAGTTATTTCTAGTTTGAAGCTCTTGTGAATAATGCTAGCCTGGCCATTCTTTCTTTCTTCGTGCACATAAATATTCACTTCTCTTTGGGTGCACCCCCAGGAGGGGAACTGCTAGTTCACAGGGTCTGTGTGTCTAGTCAGTATGAGTTGATGTTGTCAAGCAATTTTCCACACTTATACCAATTTATTCTCCCATCCCAGTGTAGGAGTTTCAGTTGTTCTACATTCTCATCAATATGTATGTTTCCGTTTACTTTGGTGCATGTGTAGGGTTTTAATTTGCATCCTCTGGTTGGGACAGGTTTGCCCCTTTCCCCGTGTTACTGATCATTTGGATATTTTACATTAAGGCTTTTGCCTATTTTTCAACGGATTATTTGTCTTTTTCTCATTGATTTTTTGGTTCTTTACATATTCTGGAGACACGTTCCTGGTTGTTTGTATGCATCCAGGCAGAAGGTGTGACATGTCACTTTGGAACTTCATGCCACCAGTCTCAACACCTTCCTCTTTTTCCTACCACCTCCCAATTTTATTTCAGGCCTGGTGTCATTTGTCTCATTCTCCCTATGATCAGCCCAGACCCCCACAAACATTTCTTATTCTTTGTCCCCTCCACGTGGCTCCTGGATGCAGGAATCCCATGCATCACTCCCAGAAGCATTTGATTTTCAGTGGACAGGGGCAAGTTCCCCCAGCCCATGTGTTCCAGCCCTGTCCCACACACCACATTGCCCAAAACACAGCCCCAAAGTTCATCCACAGCTGGGAGCCCAGTAAATATGGGAATGGGTGGAGGTGAGCCTCTAGAACAGTGGTTCTCAACCTTCCCGGTGCCACAATGTATTTTCATTGTTAAAAAGGGGTCGCAACCCACAGGTTGAGAACCGCTGCAATAGGAGGTGTGGCAAAGAGTTCTCACCCTCTTTGAGTTTGAGGACAGCATGGGGGGCAGGCATATTGGTGGGAGAGCTTTATCAGAATCCCAATGGCAAACATCGAGAAAAGATCTTCTATGGAAAATTTGCTTCATAAGCAAAAAGACCCACTTATCTGGCAAGAAAACAGGAAACCAGGATCTTGTCTCATCACTTCCTAGGCTGACTAGCCCATTCTAGTTTTCCTAGGATTATCCTAGTTTCAGTTTTTAACATCCTGCATCCTGGAAACCCCTGTGGTGTCGGGGTGATTGGTCATCCCTGTTATTGCCTCCCACATGGCTGTGTGTCTTGGGGAAAATTACTTTCACTGTCTGGGCTATAACTTTCCTCTATAAGTTGAGTTGGCAGTAGGATAGAGGATGTCTACTTTTCTTTCCATATTTGATCCTGTTGTTTGTTGTTGTTGTTGTTCTAGGATATTCTAAGATCCTAGTCAAGAGGAAGACTCAGAAAGTGCATGGAAGAGCTGAGTGTATGCCCATCTCTGTAGCAACCTTGCCAGGATAATGGTGGTTTCCAAGTACTGAGAGCCTCTGTGTGTTAGGTACTGAGCTCTGTGGTCTAGGTTCATGAGGATATCCCTGGGATATAAGCATCCCTGTCACCTTTTCATTTATGAATGAAACAGAGAGACTCAGAGAGTTTCAACATTGTGCTCAGTATAACATAGCTGGTCAACAAGACTAATGTTCAGCTCCTAGTCTGTCTACTTCCAAAGGCCCGGGGCTTAACCCACTATGTTAAACCAGCTCACATCTAATTACTCTGTGTTTACACGTCTTCACTTACAAAATGATGCTCTCTCACCCTCCTACCTTACACCCGTCCCATGACAAGGTGTTTTTGTATGCTTCATCTCATCTGATAACCACCTGACAGGGTTGTCAGGAGATCAAGTAGGAGCCTTGAAAAAAAAAAGTCTTTTTATTTAAATGAAAGGATTATTGCTGATAATGCTGGAGAAAGCCAAAGTGAATCATGAAGTTTGGACAAGGCTAGGGATGATCTCAACAAATGCTTCCTCTCTGAAATAAGCTATCCGAACTTGATGTTCCGTGCAGCTAATGAGACCAGAAGTTCATCCAGGAGGAGAGAACAAGATGTGGGAATAAAAGGGAAAGCAAGAGTCAGGAGACCCAACAGTCAATTTCCTAGAGTCTACTTCCATAAACATGAAAATTTACTAAAAATGTAAAGAAATTTAAACTCTCTCTCCCAAGCTGTTCTCACATCTCAAATGTTATGAAAATCCATGTCAGACTGTCTCTAAAGATAGACACTGGACTCTCCAGGCACTGAAAGGCTAGATAAGCTTTGGTCCAGGCAGGAAGAAAGAGAAAACAAAGAAGACGACAACAACGATAGAAATAAAGATAACAGGACTGAAAGAAGTGAAATAAAAAGACAAGCAGAAAAGACAAACACTATCTGCGATGGGTCTGTCTCTGCACTGTGGGCTCTGAAAGGACTTTTCAGCGGCAAGGGGAACAGAGAAATACCCACCGCCAAGACCTCCTCTTAAGGTCCTACTGAAATCCCAGAAAAACCTTTACCCCTGAAAACTGTACAAACATATCACACACAGAATGTCACATCCAGCTTCAGGGGGTTCATAAGACCCAAAGCCCACCCCTAGGACTTCTAATGATCACCAAACCTTCATTTTCAAGACTCGTAAAGACACAGTGGCTTTACTCAAATCTGCAAGCTGGTGGACCATAGTTTTAAGAGAGCCTCCCAGGTTTCCAGTCTCTAGACCAGAACTATTCCTGTGGAAGAAAGCAGAGAAAAATTTCTGTCTTCAGGGCCAGAGTCTGAGTCTGTTGGAGTCCCTGTAAATACCCTAAAACTCTTCATTCCTGTTGTCCAGATTGGAAGGTTCACCAACCTTCTTGATGTGCTCACCAAGGATGCATTAGGGTTCAGGGAATGTTGGGCTGTCTTCCCTGGAGCTAACAGAGACTCCCCAAGCCCTTGGATGGAGACAGAAAAGGTGGGAATAAGTGGCCCAAGACAAATTCCAGAAACAGCCCTGATCATGATTCAAAACTTACAAAATACCCCATCATTTGTCCTGGGTCCAAGCAGGGATGTTTTTCTTATTCCTGAATCCAGTTAGGGTAGGAGGGAGCAGCTTGCCCCGTACCTACAGCGTGTATAAGAGCCCCCACCCCCACTTCTCAAGGCTGAGGCAGGGGGAATCCACATTGTGTGTGATTTGCTGCTCTAGCACTCCCAGGAGAAAGGAAAGGGACATGCCATCTGGTGCTATCATAAGCTGAATCACAGTCCTAGTAGGGCCCTATGGTGCTGAGTCCCCAGAGGGAGATTCCCCATCCTCATTCCATGTCCTCTGACTTAGCAGGAGCCTCAAGCAGCCACACACACACACACACACACACACACACACACACACACACCGCCAACAGCTGGCTAATGCCCAGAAAGCAATGAGCACAGACAACACAGCACAGACAACACAGACCAGATCTTTGGGTGACCGCTAACTTTGTTATTACTGGCAATCTACTATAATTCTTGGACTGTTTTGCCATCGTTTCAACCATCCGTGGCCCAATCTTCCCTTCCTTGCCTGACCACCTGGCTCTCTAGTTCTCTCCTGCTTGCTCTCTTTCTCTTTCCTTCTCACCCTGTGCACTGGGCTGTTCAATTAATTTAGTGCCAGAAAACAAAATCCACCGTTGGGAGCTTTTGCTTTCGAGGGCTGATACCCTGCTGTCTCACAACTACTTCTAACAGCAGCTGCAGCGGTGAGTGAAGAGAAAGTCATTAGGAAGAGGCCGGTGCGCCCCTTGCCCGTATCCTCCTGTGCTGTGTTCTTTGTGCTACTACGAGCCCTTGCAAGCAGAGGAGGAGAGAGAGAGAGATAAGCCCAGAGAGCAGGGAGACGGGGTTCTATCCAGGGGAAAGGATGCCAGGGAAGTGGAAGCTCCAAGGTCTGGATTCCGGATTCTAGAGAAACCAGCTGTGGCCCCTGGGCTAACCTTCACATCTGCCTTAATCCAAGCTTGTGTCTCCAGATGTCTGCTGTTATTAGAGATACCTGGTTGGCTGGTTGATTCGTTTCAGGCCATCATTTGTCTGTGAACCCACAAGGTCAATGAGAGGCCACCACACCCTTGGCCTCCACGGCACTTCCATCTTCTCCTTTCTGCTCAAAATTTGGCACAAATAAAAAAAAAAAAAAAAAAACTTCAGAGCAGAGCAGCTTATTCACTGCATCAAGGACTTCACTGTGGCATCTGGTGGCTTTCCGCTGCCCTGCCTGGGATGCAGCAGCTTATGTGACAGCTCTCGGGTCTTTTTCAACTCCTCAGGTCCCGCCCTATCCACGTCACCCTCCCCCAGAAGAGGAGGCTCCTGCCAGCTCCCACAGCACTCTCCCACCCTCCCTGTGATCCCACAACCATGAGCCTAGGGGGATCCAAATGTTTCCCCTCTTCCTGCCAAGTCACGTTCAGGAAATGGCCAACTCCCCCATCCAGACTTTTCTGCACAGGGTATCTAAGATTCCACGTACCTTCTCATTTCCTCTGTACCATCTAATGGGAGATGAGCTCCTTGTTTTTCTTTTTATATTATTATCTCTTCCTTAACAAACCCTGTGTGAGGTGTAACCAGGTACCAGACAGTAGCCTAAGCATTCCATAAATATTGACTGTATTAACTCTTATGCCAGCCCTCATTGTATAGAAAAGGAAAACAAGGCAGGGAAAGTCCTAATGACTTGCCAGGGTCACACAGGGTGGCAGTGGCAGAGCCAGGATTCTCACCCAGGCCAGCTGCCTCTCAATCATGATGGCCCAGGGCTTCCCTCCTTCCTCTGGGGTCAAGGCCCTCCCCACCTCACCATGAAGGTATTTTCCCACCAGCTCGCCTGACTCCTTCCTACTGCCCCACTCCCATCCATGCCAATTAGCTGTGGGAATGTTCAGAGTCAAGCCCCCTTTCCACTCCAGTCTCCAGTGGATCTTCCCTAGACTTCTTGGCTCTAGTACAAACAACATAAACCACCAGCTCACACGAGACCCAGCCTCATCTTATCACTGCTCATGTCCCTGTCCTCTATGTGGCAAATCACAACAATGATGCCCAGAGGCGGTCAAAGACAGGGGACTTCAAACCCACAGGGCCACTGTTGGCCATGTTTATGGGCCAAAATTGAAGGGTGAGGGCTTTTCAGAAGCCCACCCTTCAAGGCCCCCTGTCAGCAAAGTCTGACCATGCGAATCTGTCCAAACCCAACAACTACCTACCTCTTTATACACTAGGCATGCATTTGCATAATGTACCATAGCTCAAATTCAAATCTCCACCCCAGACCTGCCATCCGTCTCTGCTTCTGGCAGCTCCTCACACTTGGCAGCTAGAGGCAGACGATAGCAGTATCTGACCTCGGCTCTGTCCTTAGAGCGGGTTTGGCCAGACACACCAGGGTCCAGCTCTGGCCCGTTTCATTTGGAGCCTTACTACTCACTCAGGTGCCAAAAGTCTGAATGGCCCCTCACCTGCCCTGTGCTCAGCCTGGGCCAGGCTTCAACAGGATAAGCCTAATTAAAAACCACTCCATCTTCCCGCTTCCTCCAGGAATAGCTACTGTCTGCTTCTCCTCCAAAATCTGCATCTCATTTGTTACCAGTATCTTCTCCCTGTAGGTCCTTTCAGTTTTCCAGAGCCTATTAAAACAGCCATGTCTGCCTTATTTATATAAGATTAGGTTGCACTCTATGCAATTTCCTTCCTTTCATGTCCAGGGCAATTTATTCTTCCTCGTCTTTCGTGTGTCACGTGCTTTCTGTCCTTCTCCAGAATTCTTTCTTTTCCCAGGCTGGGATTTGAGTTTGATAAGGATATTGTCACCAGTCATCCTCTATTACTCAGGTTTGGTGGGGTGGGAGGAAAGACACTTCCCGTGTTCCTGACTTGGAAACGAGGGACTTTATTGAGTCAGCCAACAAGAAGGAAAAGCAGCACATGCCATGGGCACCAGATACCCAGTACCACAGCTGAGGGTGGGGGGGCGACCCTGAGATGGCTTTAGAGCAATGCACTGGGTTTTGCATTCACTCCACACGCCTCCACTTCCAGGTTAGGAGATGCCATTGTTAAGAAATGAAGGAAGGGAAGGAAACGGAGGCAGGGAGGGGAGGGGAAAGTGAAGGCAGGAAGGTAGATGGCATAAAAGTCAGCTTGATAGAATGTCAAGAACAGGCTTCTAGCAGTTCATTAGCTGCCCGGGCCATCAACCAAATGAAGTCCAGGCCAGGTTAGAGTGACAGCTCTGTGTTCAGATTCTGAATCTTAGCAACCATAATTCTAAGCATGAGCATCTGTGCATTTTCACAGTTTACAAGAAATTTCACTAGCACTTGCTAACACTAATCTAACCCTACTGGAACTAAAAAACTATCTGGCCAAGGGCTAGAATGCAGCTCTTTAGACTCAGACACCTGCTCTCTGCACCACACAGTCCCAGATTTAAAGGGGCATGGCCACATTCTCTCCTGCATTTTCAATGTGGCCCAAAGCCAGAAAGCACCCCGGGTCAGGACTGTAAGACACTGGAAGGCGGAGTTGGCCTTGGCCTTGGCCTCAGCAGCACACCATTTGCAACCCAGATTCTCCAACTTGCTTAGTAATACTTGAAGCATGCCTACCAAGAGAAAACCTCTTAATCCATTCCCAGAGCTTGTAGCTAAAAGGCAAACTCTTCCAAACACATCACGGATGCTGCCTTAGGATCTGTGAACTCACCTTCTTAGGATATGAATCCACATTCTTTCTGGATCCTTGACAAAAAAGAGAGAGAGAGAAGGTAAAGTACAGGCTCAGTCAGTAGCCAAGAATATGGACTCTGCCCAGGTTCAGACACTTGCTGCACCACATCCTAGCTGTGTGAATTTGGGGAATTACTTAGGCTCTCTGGGTCTTTGTTTTCTCATTTATTGGATGGAGATGATAATAATATCCAGCTCACAGGGCTAGATGTGAGAATTAAATGTATTAATGCATAAAAGTACCTATAGTAGAACTTGGCACATTGCAAATGTTCTACAAATGATGCTGCTGTTAAATCAATTTTTATTTGTAGTACAGAAAAGATATGTTTTTACCCAAAGAGAAAAGAAAATGTGGAAAAAGTACCTGTAATAGTAGAAAGGACATATGTTACTGACTCCCAAATCTTACCTCAAGACATTGTATCAGTTAGTCACAGCTGCATAACAAATAACCCCAAAGCTCAGTGCAACAGTCTTTTGTGTATGTGTGTGTGGTTATCTGTGGACTGGCTAATATGTGTAGGCCACCTCTGCTTTAAGCTGCAGATCTGGGTGGCTGTGACTATTTGCTGTGGTTTAGACTCAGGTCTGTTCTTCTGATGTTTACTCTTAAACTCAGGCTGACACAGTGTTGTGATGTGGAAGAAGCTCTTCTCCTTCATTAAGCAGGGAGAGCATAAATACATAGTTCTCAAGGGCTAGCCTTGAAACTGGCACTCTCTCACTTTTCTCTATATCACTCTGAGCAAAGCAAATCATGAGCCTAGTTCAAAGCCAAGGGGCGGGGAAATTCACTGCATATTTAGTAGGAGTGGGAAGGCATTGACATCATATGACCAAGAGCATGGAAACAGGGAAGGATGGAGAATCAGGAGTAATGATTGCATCTACCACACATGGGTCTACCTGTCTCATTCCCTTTATCTTCCCCCAGTGTTTGTTCTCTACCTATCCACCTGGTGATTCTCAATTCTCCCCCATGCACATCAGCTACCTATAGACACAGCTGATGTGCAGGCTGTCTGGGATGGAGACTAGATCTGATCTGTGAAATGTGTGTATCTCCAAGGATCAGAGCCGCATACTGTGGGACTTGACAGTCTGGAGGAATCCTGCTTCCTGCTGAGCCTGTTCTGGGACTACCAGTCCCCTGATGAGTCAGTGCCTGTAGCCCACCCCAGGTCAGCCAAGGCATGGGACCATGTGCCCACTGCACTCCAAGCTCACAGCAAGGGTAGGACCTACTGCTGTTCCAGAGTTAGACTTACCAACAAGAAGCATTTGACCCCTGAGTAAGGGCTTGGCTTCACTTTGAGGACAAAATACAGTTAATAGCTTTGAAAATGTGCAGCTAGAATAAAAATCGTTACCACAGTGGATTCTTCAAATTTTACAGGAAAGCAATTGCTTGTGAAAGCTTCAGTTAGTTGAGTTGCATGGAATGCGGCAAGACCACTTAATGCAGTTGTGATGGAGAGTCAGGCTCAGGCGTTTGCAAAAGGTCAAGGGGACATCATGTGTCTGGAAGCAAACATTATCTATCTGTGTTGGCCATCAGAAGATAAGAGTGGGATTGAGGGGTTATAAAGTGGCTCCTACCTTGGAGAGTCAGCCCCCTGGCATACTCTGCTTTAAAAAGGAGCTTGGCCAGAGAGCTCTGGGCATGCTCTGCTCTGCCATTCCATAGCCACATTGCCCTGCTCAGCACCAGCTGTGGTCCTCAGTGCCTTCCTGGCACCTGGCACAGTGCTTTCATTCATTCTAATGTCCGTTCAGAACATTCATTTGGAATAACACAGATTCTTCTCCCTCAAGAAGCACCATGTCTCTTCAAGCAGACAGACAGGAAAATCAACCTTTCAACACAGGTTGATCAGTGTTGTGATAAAACCTGCTCCTGCTGCTGGGAGATCACAGAAGAAGCACCCGGCCAGCTCAGGATGTGCAGGTGGGAACAACAAACGTGAGTTGCCTTGTTGAGTAAGGGGCTGCCAAGCAGGATAGGAAGAGGCAACGAGGAAGCAAAGGGTGAGAGTTTCAGACTTTGAGAACTATGGGTAAATCCCCACTGTAAGACGAAAGGAAAATTGGACATGACAAGAACTGAAGATGGAGAGGCAGGCAGCATCAAGTCCACAAAACCTCGATCTCAACCACTGGAAAAGAATCAAACGAGCACTCTCTAGGGTAGGGAGATTGTCTTATCAGGAAAACAGGACTCAGGATGTACCTGTGCCACCCCATTCTCCTTGGTCCCTTCTCTTATTCCCAAAGAAGGATCCCACATTTCCAGTCATCTCTCTATTTCCCAATCAGCTATCAGGATTCCTTCACCTTCCCGATTGAAAGAGTTATTTCTGGTTTGCTATACAGTGAGGTCCAGTGGTTCATCCATGTGGTTGAAAATGGCAGGATCTGCTTCTTAAGACTCAATAATATTCGTCATATGTATATATCACATTTTCTTTGTCCATTCATTTGTCAAAGGACATTTGGGTAGTTTCCATGTCTTGGCTTGTAAGTGGTGCTTCGATGAACATGGAAGTACAGATCCCACCTTCAAGATAACTGATTCCATTTCCTTTGTAGATGAACCCGTTAAGTGTGATTTTTGGATCATACAGTAGATCCAGTTTTAATTTTTTGAGAAACCTTCTTACTGTTTCCCACAGTGGCTGCACCAATCTATAATCCCACCAAGCTGGGGAATTTCTGTGCTCGGTTTATGATGCAATTTTGTGGTTAGAGCTAGAATCTTCCCAGCCCTCTAACAAGATAGAAAACAACCATAAAAACCTTCTGAACCCGTTTACTCCCCCCCACAAAGAAACTGTCACCTACCCAAGTACACAGAGTGATAAAACTTGACAATCACTCATTTCCTCACAAAAAAAGGCATATGTTCCCAATTCACTGATCTCATGGCAAGTGACTATTAATAATTTGCTTCCTGGAAGATAGTTTCAAAACATAAATACACTGAATCAATCTCTTTCAAAGTTTAATGTTTTGGGAATAAATGAGAAAAATCCCTTACAAAGAAATCCGTGCTAAGGAGAGAACATCTTGAAATGAGTATTTGAAAATACTAAAATTGGTACTTTTTATTGCCAAAAAGTGACGTAAGTAGTTTACTTCTATAATTGCTCATGTAGACACATACGCAAGCCAGACTAGCTTGTCTCAAATCTTTGAATTAAGTATTTTTAACCCATTTATTAAAATTACAAAAGTGTAACACTTTCTGATTGGTTTTAAAGAACAACAGACAGACATCACGGAAAATAGAAACAAATTCACTAGACAAACTAGAAACAAAATTTTGTTTTCAACAAAACCCTTCACATATTTAGTGGATGGGACTAAAATAATGAATATCACGATTTAGTACATGCAACCCAGGATATGTTTCTTGCCTTTGGATCTCTACATTTTTGTCAAATGTCTTTTCCAGCAATGAATAGAGAATAAAGCTAAATAGTGAAATAGACTGTAGTTAAAAATCAATGTTTGAATCATTTTGTCACAAATCATTGTGTCACAAAATGATAATTCAATAAGCAATACAAAGCACATTTAATTACATTTTTAAACCATCAACAGATAAAACAAAAAAAATTAAGTATTAATTCATCTCTACATTAATATTGTTGGTTTCTCTAATTCATAGCTTTTATGGGAATGTCATAGCCTAATTATAGCCTTAGAATATAGGAAGGGGGTGGGAGAGTGAGGTGAGGAGGGTGGATGGGGGGAGGGAGGGAGATTGGTGGGATCACCTCTATGGTTTATCTTACAAGGGTACAAGTGAATCTTTCTAAAAGCAGAGTATGAACATTTTAACTCAATAACTAAGAAAATGACATGAAGGTTATCTTGACTAATTTGATGAGAGTATTTCAAAATGTACATGAAAACAGCACACTGTACCCCATGATTGCATTAATGTACACAGTTATGCTATAAGAAATAAAAAAAAATGTTGGTTTCTATTTTTATATTTATATTTATATATTATAAATGATATATCTGTAAAATAAATATTATTTATTGATATACATTTTTAATATATACAAAGTAAGGCATTATGTGTAATAGATTAATATACCTTTTAGAAATAAATTCTAAAATACACATCTTAGAGGCATCTGGTCAATGTCTTTTTATTGCTTGAGTGTGCAGTCACACAATGTGGACACCACTGGTCAGGGTCACCCCTGTAGGCTCCGAGGGTCTCCCCACATTCATTGTTGTACCCCTTACATCCACTCTCCATCCATAGCCAAATTCACCTCTTCAAACTTGGCTTACCTGATTGCCCTCAGACAATGACCCACAGCTCATCTGGGTCCTCACTCATTGTTTATGTTTTTCTAGTTCTTTCAAGACCAGTGTAGCACAGTGCACAAGGTGTGTGCCCACTGACATGGGGAGGATCGAGACTCCCTCACCAGGATGGCTGGGGAGCCCTCAGCCAGGATCCCAGCCTCAGTTCTCATACTTAGCAATTGTTCTGTGAACACATCCAGGCTGTCATCACTGTGAGGAGAGAGACCACACAGGTTTTACCCATCAATGCATACCCAAAACCCAGCCCAGTGCATGGCATATTCAATAAATAACTTGTTGAGTAAATTAATCACTTTGTGGGGAAACTGAGTCCAGAGAGGCATCAACCATCAATCACTTGCTGTATCAAAATATCCTTCTTTCCTTCCCATGATGGTCTGGGTCGTCAGCCTCAGCACCTCTTTGCTTCATTTCGAGGGATCTGTGGCCCTTCCAGCACTCAGTAACACCCTAAGGTGCCTGTCTAATCCAAACCCCAGGGAGAAGAGATTAAGAGGGAACAATCCCTTTCATCCCTTTCAAAAAAAGGGATTGAAAAATCCCTTTCAATCCCTTTCAAAAAAAGAAACAAACAAACCCCAAAACCAAAAACCAAACAACAACAACAACAAAAAAAAATAGGATGTCACATCTCTGTTCCAACCTCTGCCAGAGTGACACACCACACTCAGGAAAGCCTAATGCCCTTCATGGAATTCAAACCTCTACGTGATCTGGCCCTGCTATGTCACTCATTTCAGTTCTTGCCACTCTCCTCTGTGGTGGCCCTGTTATATCCTTGCTCATATTCCTAGAACATGCCAGGCAAGCTCCTGCCTCCGGGCCTTTGCACTGCTGACTGTCTTTCAGATCTCTTCTCCCAGATATCCAAGGACTCTGTCCCTCATTTCCTTTATACCTTTATGCAAATCTTGCCTGCTGCTCTGATCACTCGACCTAAAATGCCGACATCTTTCAACACTTTCTATAAATCTTTCTGCTTTATTTTTCTCCTTAGCATTCATCACTATTTAATTTCCTACGCACTTTATCTCATTTTGTTTAATGTCAGTCTCTCAGACTAGAAAGTAAACTCCACGAAGGCAAAAATTTGTGTATGTTTTATTAACTAGCATGCTGCTCCTGCCTGCAGAAGTGCCTGCCACATAATGTCCAATACATACTCGTTAAGTGAACCACTGAGCGAATATCAAGCCTTCAAAAATATTCTGCAGCAGGAGAGCAAAGTGCTCAGTTCCAAGAGAAGAATCTGTCTTATAAAGTAGATTCACTGTAGGAAACAGAAGCAAATTATAGAAAATATGTTTTATGTGTGCAATAAAAAGCACAAAAGGACTTTGCCTATTTTAGACGAAATAAGTAGAAACTCCATGAAGAAACATAACAGCTAAATTATGTTCCAGATAGGATTAAACACTGTAGAAAATCAATCAGAAGTATAGACATGATAACAATCTCCAAATAGATAGAAAAAGAAATCTAGTGTTATGCAGAAAGAATGTGCCCCAATTATTTTATACGTAAAGACAACAGAAAATCCGTTTTTCAAACATTCTAAGTTTAGAAAGTATATGTGAGTTCTTTTTCTGAAAAATTAGTTATAACATTCCTTAGATCACTAGAATCAATAATAGGGGTGATGGAAGGACTCAACAAGTGTGGTGATAAACATCAGAACTAAGTAGAAGGGCGGGGCATGGTGGCTCACACCTGTAATCCTAGCACTCTGAGAGGCCAAGGCAGGTGGATAGCTTGAGCTAGGAGTTCGAGACTGGCCTGAGGTAGAACAAGACCCTGTCTCTTGAAATAGGAGGACATTGTGGCTGGCACCTATAGCCCCAGCTGCTTGGGAGGCTGAGGCAAGAGAATCACTTGAGCCCAAGAATTTGAGGTTGCTGTGAGCTGTGACACAACTGCACTCTACAGAGGGCAACAAAGTGAGACTCTGTCTCAAAAAAAAATTAAATTAAACAAAAATAAAATAAATAAAAAGAAACTAAATAGAAATGGTCTAAATTGGCATAAGTGTGGTTATAAACGAACAAAATAAAGCAGGCAGAGATTAAAGAAACAGAAAGCAAAAATAGAGAAATGGAAAGGAAAACAAAAGCCCTGATGTGTTCAGAGAGGTCAAAGTTTCTTATTTTGGTTTAAACCTTAAATAACTAGAAGTAAGAAGTTTTTTCAGACTTTAAGGTATCCGACAGTCTTAACTTCTAGATGTTAACAAACTGTAAAAATTGGTTGTTAGCAAATTTTCACATTGCAGATGAAAACAGCAAACTAAACGTATCTATTTAGCAAAGTGTGATTTTAAAAAAATTAGTATGAAGTTTCACAGTATCTATTAAAATCAAAACTATTTATGTATTATGGAAATCATCTGTACTATGTACTTGTCATTTCATCTCATTGATCAAAGACCAAAAATGATTTCTTGAATCTCCCACTGTGGCTGTGGGCTTGTGACATGCAATCATGTTTGATGGGTATCGGAGACCATTGGCAATGATGAAAGAGCAACAGCTCCAGCAAGACTGAGTGGGGACCTGGATTCCACCCACCTGATTTCTCCTATACTTCAGGGGCAGACTCCAACTGCTTTTAGTGAGTCTTAGTGGCTCCCTGGAGCCATGTTTGGAAATTGCAGGCCAGAGTACCCTGGGCAAAAGTTTTTCACAGAGTCCCATCCATATAAAAAAAAATCTTGATTTTAGAATGTGCTATGAAATCCATGCACCCAATGCCAATTCCTGGTTTGATATTATACTACAGCTATGTAAGTGGTTACCATGCAGGTAACAAGCAGGGGTGGTCATATTCGGCCTGTAGAGGGCAGAGGCTGTAGTGAGTCAGCTTGTACTTTTGAATAAGAAGGAGTCTCTTTATTGTCCAGTTAGTGGGCATGAAGATTTTCACACAGTCCAGGCGGTATCTCTAACCTTTCAGGTCCAGAAACCAGGGTGTGAGGGTTGATAGTAAGTGTCAACTTGGAGGATGTTTGGGGATGAGATTAGCATTTAAATAGATGAACTTTGAGTAAGCAGAGTATCCTCCATAATGTGGGTGGGCCTCATCCAATTGGCTGAAAGTCTTCATAGAACAAAAGACTGGTCTGGCCTTCCCAATTAGAGGGAATTCTCCAGCACACTGTCTTAAGACCTCAAGGAGAACAGTGGCTCCTGGTTTCTACCATGGCCAGCTCAAAGTTCAGATTTTGACAGATTCCATAATCCCATGAGTCAATTCCATATAATGGACCAATCTCTTTCGCTCTATGTACACATCCAATTAGCTCTGTTGCCCTGGAGAACCCTGGCTAATTCAGGGGGACTCTGGACAAAGGATGCATGGGTGTTGTTCTTGCAACTCCTTATCAATCTACAATCATTGAAAATAGAATTACAAAAGTCAAGGAGGGACTGAGAGATGGTTCCAGACTGAAGGGATCTAGAGGGATGTGACAGCTAAGTGTATCATGACCTTGGACTAGATTCTTTTGCTATCAAGGACATTACTGGCTCAAGTGGCAAAACCTGAAAGGTATTCCTGGGTGAAGAACATAAGAGATTGTGAATACAATATACATGCTATATTTTTCTGTAAGCTTGAAAATAAGGGGTTAAAAATTAATCCACAGATCCACATGCGGGACGGTGATTGGTTGATGAAGATTTAAAATAGAGGTCAGCAGACTTTTTCTGCAATGAGCCAGATAATAAATGGATTCTTTTTCAGCATTGCAAACTCTAAAGTCTCTGCCATTACCACTCAATGCTACTGTTACAGCACAGGACTCAGCCACAGAAAATATGTAAACAATTAGAAGTGGTCCTATTGGGCCTTTAGTGGGCACAGACTACAGTCAGCTTATGGTTTTGAATAAGAGGGGTTCTTTATTGCCCAGCTAATGTGCACGACGATTTTCATAGAGTCAGGGTAACAACATCTCTTCCTTCTCAGGCCCAGAAACCACCTCATTTTGCTCTTTAATATCCAATGTGCCACTCCTGACTAATGTTATATAATATCTCCCACCTTAAGAAAAACATAGCAATGCTATTCTTCACTCATAATGCTATGGTTCCTTGAAAACTTTTTGCCTTGAAACAATAAAGGTTTTCTTGCCTCTGAGATTTCCTAAAATTATGTATTTAGTGCCGGTTACATCATTGCATACAATGCTGCCTTGCCCACAGGCTGCCCTGAACACCAGCTTCCAACAATCCTCTAAGCTCTTACAGTGCTTTACTGATGGCAGGCACAAATGCAAGTCCACCCAGGGTATACAGGAAAATGTTAGTTTACCATGTAGAGCTTTGTAGCAAAAATGCAAAACAACACATCTTCTGTACTTCTTCTTTTTAACTTTGAAGCCATAGTGGCTGAATTCCTAGGTGTTCTCTTGATTGCTTTGAGTCTACACTGCACACCTCTCTTCCTATATTGACACCTGAGTGGAAGTCGGGCAAGTGGCCTTGGGTTGGTTAACAGAAAGGTCTGCTTTATAACAAGGAATATCCATTGGCCATTAGGCATGGCTTGAAACCAACTGTGAAAACAGTGTCTGCAGCTTAGTCAGGGCAAGAGACAGCACCAGCAGATGGGTCACTGGCGATGTGAAGCATGGGTCTCAACAGCCATCCCTGGAGGACTGCCTGACACATGGCACAGAGGACTTTCCTGGATGCCAACAGCAGGGGGGCAGGGTGCACAGTGTAAAAGATAACTGCCGCCATCCCTGCTACCCAAGGGTGCTATAGAGGGGAGGGAGCACCTGTTCAGAGAATAGTCTGTGTGGGAGGCCCCTCCCCAAGGGTTGGTGACAGACCGTAGGCAGACCAGAGCCCAGACTCACCCTCTGCCTGCCACCAGTGACAGTCACCTGCAGTCAGCACCTCAGCACCAATCCTGCTCCCCAGACTCATGCAATTGCAAGAAAGAAACACCATGCTGACCCATGAGAGACCCACTCCCAAATGCCCTCCTCTAGCCAGCAACAGGACCCCAGTGCAGCCCTGTATATGTGTGAGTGCTAGAGCTGCCAGGTTTCACCCCTGGGCATGGGACAAAGGGTGAGACAGTGTCCCAAAGAGGAGAAAGGACCAGAGTCCATTCGAGTCCTGATTGAGGCTCACAGATCCCAGCCCAGCCAGCCCCAGCGTGTCAGGGCCCTGGTAGCAGAGATGAACAGAGCAATTTTCCAGGGGCACATCCTGCTGCCTCTGCCTCATCTCAAGGAAATCATCACAAAATGTAAGGCAAATTGAGTCATAGCAGACAAACCAACAGCACCACGGGGCGCAGGGGATGAAGTTGTTAATTTCTGCTTGAGGGATTGGGATAAGCTGCATGAATGTAAATGGGGCCTCTGGGCAGAGATCACGTTCAGTAACTGATGACTGTCAAAAGCTGGGAGGTGGCGGGGCAGGCAGCAAGTGCTATTTGAGAAGAGAGCATGCGTGAGACGGGACTGGACAGGCAGCGGGAGTGGCGATACAGAGGACCCTAAATACCAAGAACTTCCAGGGGGACCTTGGCACTGGATTCTGCAGATGGCTGAGATGCACTGAAGGGTATCATCTGAGGACAGAGGGCTCTAACACCGCACAGAGCCAGGGTGGAACTGGCACAGGCCAAGCCTTCTCCATTGGCCAGGTACCTTTTGGGTACATGTCATTAGCGCAGTAGGACTGGAGGAGATTTCTCCAAAGGACTTCCAGTGCCAGAGAGTGTGAGAGCAGAATGGAGAATAATTGGCCAGATATTGGGCCTGATGCCTTACTTTTCCCATGGAAACCCCAATAAGGGCTCTGGCTCAGGCTTTCCCTTTGCTCCTGCTTCTATCCACCACTCAAACCCTGTGACCCCAATGGCGTGCAGCAATCCTCTTCTGTAGGACCCTGAGAATGAGAAACTTCTGCTTCCGAGTCTCCTTCTTGGTTCCTCCTGTGGCCACATCGACTGTACCAACATTTACTTAGAACAACCATCTGTTCTTGTTCATTCCTAAATGAGTGCCTGGTGTCATGTTCTGTGTGCCATTCTCTTGGGATTTTTTAGACTGGGTAACTGGAAATGCTGTGGTTTCTTTAATAGAACTAGAAAACGAGGAAGCAAACAAAGTTTGAGGGTAAAGATTATGAGTTTGATTTGGGAATATTGACTCTGGAGGCGCTGGCAGGACACACACATGTACAAGCCCTGAAGATGAGAGATGCGGGGCCT
This sequence comes from Otolemur garnettii, assembly GCF_000181295.1. NCBI lineage: Eukaryota > Metazoa > Chordata > Mammalia > Primates > Galagidae > Otolemur > Otolemur garnettii. The sequence goes on along the minus strand of NW_003852469.1, from coordinate 7,589,302 downwards.
GGAGTATTAAGACAAAGGTTCCCCCTCTGGCCTAGAACCTACTCTGATCATTCAGAAATGTCTAACTCTAGATAAGCGTAAGGAACATGGTGGGTGTTCAGTAAGTGTTGGATGAATTAATTAATGAGCTAATGCTATCACTGATGTGACAGGGAGTGGAGAGCCCAGGTGGTGGTGGGGAGCTGCTATAAATACAGATGAAGCTCCATTCCCTTGACGGCCTCTCAGTGCCTGCTATGCAGTCCAGTTCCTAACAGGCCACAGATTGGTACTGGACCTCAGCCTGGGGTCTGGGGACCTCGATGTTCAGTTTTCTGGGATGGGGAACAGGGTAGGATGCATGTGATAATGATAACACCTGTGGCATTTGATAACCATAGGAGTGTGACCCCCTAATGCAAACTCCTCACGTAAGGGATCGGTTGCATGCTCCTTATGAGAATCGGATGCCACTCCCCAGTCTCTAGCCCCCATCCATGGAAAAACTGTCTTCCATGAAACTAGTCCCTGGTACCAAAAAGGTTGGAACCACTGCTGAACACCATCGGACAGTGCCAGTTTTCTTTGCAGAGAGACAAAGTGATGAGTGCTGGCTCTGGACTCACTAAGTACAAAGCCATGGTCTTCACAGTCCCAAGCCTCTACCTTCAGTCAGGGCAACCTCTCTAAGCCTCAGTTTTGTTACACGTAAAAGTGGACTAGTGATAGCACTTATATCATAGAGTTCGTCTCAGTGTGAATTACAATAATCTGTGCAAAGTCCCTAGCACTGCACCCAGTAAACACGCAGTAATCCTAGCCAGTGTGAGTAGCTGTGGAGACAGTATTAGAGCTGGTGCAGAGGTTTCTCCAAACTTCACAAGGCCCAGGCCTGTAGAAGGCAATAAATAATATCCACATGTGATCAAATGAGTAAACCAGAGCTGTGATCCCTGACTTAGCTCCGGGAATTACCATCTCTGTTTCTAACAGCCCTGAGCCCTGGGAGGGCCATGTCCCCGCTCTCAAGTGAAGTCTGCAGAATTCTCCTCCTCCTAAGCAACAGCAGTGCATGGCTGAAATGCAGCTCTGCAGCCGCCCTATAGGATTTGACTCCATAGATTGATAGATTGGTAGCCCTAAAAGGTAGAAATTACAGTGCTTCAAATTGCGATAAAAATCCCTGCCTCGGTGTTCCTGTTACTTGTTAAAACGTGTGATCGCAGTCCGCTAAGCACCTTGCATTAGGAGACAGTGGCAACACGCCTGGGCCTTGGCTGGGCAGTAACTGAAGCACCTCTGAGGCCGGGGGAGGGGGCCGGGCACAGGTCTGTGCATGAGCCACCGGGGTGAGCTGTGCACCCTGACTGGGCTGGCCTGGGCTTTGAGGCTTAAGGGTCTAAGCAAATGTAGGGTCCTAGAAATGGGGGTGAAAGTGGAAGCTGGGGAGTGAGGGGCCAAAAACTGAACATCAAAGTCAATTTCCTACCAGAAGAATACAAACAGGGTCCTCAGGCCTCAGCACAACTGGGATGATGTCCAGGTTTGCTCATTTGCAGGAATAAGGGTCTTACCTAAAACATCTCTTAGGCCTTCCAGCCCCGCCAGCATTCTTCAGCATGTACTCACTTGGTTTGCCGTGTCCTCCGCCAGCTGCCTCTTCAGAAAGTGGTCTGATAAGCTGAACTCCTCTTCGGATAATCAAAATTCCCAAAATTCTTTTTAATCCACAACTCCTGAATTCAGTAACATCCTCCTCAGAGGAAAGACTTTCTAATGATGAAACTTCAAGCCGGAGAGATTTGGTAGCAAACTAGCTTATCAAGAAGAGCTCAAAGGACACTGGGAGAAGGCTGCTTATCCCCCTGGGTATTCACCCAGCAAGGAAATGTTAGTGTTATTTGGGAGGAGGGAGGATGTTTCTAACTTCAGAGTTCTTCACAAGATTCCCTTCCACCCTCAACTCACAGCAAAATTGCAGCGCTATCAGAGAATCAAAGGGACGCTTTTCAGATGAAGAATCACATGAAAGTTGGTGACTTATCCAAAATCACACTACTCGCGGACTGGTTCTGGCATTCTTCCCGTGATGTGAGGAGGACGGCTAACCCCCCCCCCCCCACACACACACACACACACTCTACACCCCAACATGCAATGATTTGTTTCCCTCGGCTCCCTTCTAGAAGTCATTTGGTAGAAAATCAAGTCGGAAACGTGTCCTTTGCCACACTTTTCCTGCTAAGTGCCATGACTCAAACACTTAGGGCTAGGGAGGAAGCCAGCAGCGAAAATTCCAAAAGAGCTCTGAGCACTCAGGCAGCTTTGAAAGATGGTGTGTGCAGGCTGTCTTCCTTTTTAGTAACCGGCAGAGTCATCCTGACCCACATAAAGCAAAGAACCTGATGTTACAACCCTGCTTTGAAGAGGAGCTGCCTCCGTGGAGTTCAAAGGGAATCAAAAACTAGGTCAGTTGCCCAGAGTTTCTAAAGAAGAAAAAATAGGGGAGGGAGTCGTATTTCTAGGGAAATTGGTATCTTACACCCTCCAATTGTCTTGGTTTTTAACCAAATGAATAAATAAACCGTAAGTTTTGAATTCATGTTTAAGGTATAGGCCTGAATGCTCAAGAAGCACCAGTTAATTTAAGCAACGTCTGTTTGGGCCTATCCCTCTGTCCCTGTAGCTCCTTAGGCAGGAGCATTCTGTCCCCGCAGAGCATGCTGCTGGGGACTCACTCCCTCATATGCTGCTGCCAGCCCTCTGGGTCCTGCTCCCATGGCACCCACTCCAGCTAAGCTGGCCCTGCGGCGGGGATACCCACGGGAGTAACCACCTCTCTCTTCTCTCCTTTTATCCACTCATTCATTCATTCATCAAATGTTCATGCATCAAAATTCCATGTCCCAGGTCCTCTACCTCAAACCCCTGGGAACTGACAAGAGGCCCCCATCAGCTATGGTGCCCCTCACTGCAGAGCCTCTCGCCTATGCCTGTGGCTTCCCACTCAGATCTCACCATGAGCCTACGAGCGAGGTATTATTTTTCCTAGTTCACCAACGAGGCTCAGAGGGGGATTAAAGAACCCAGGGCCTAAGTTCACCTTTTTCCTTCAAAGCCAAAGTCCTTTCCATATCAGGGTCCATTGCAGTCTGCAAGCGTGTGACTGGTGGCTCCCGCATCCAGCCTCCTCTGACACACCCACTCGTGTCCTCACCCCACCCCAGGGGAGAATTTGTCCACGTGTCTCTTTCTCACTAGACCATGAGCTCCAAAGAAGGAAATGACATCTTACTCACTTTTTGAGTGAATGTGTCTTTAATGAAATAAAGACCAAAAAAAAAAAAAGGCAGGTGATCCCAATAGGGCCAGCTAAGAGTGGGGAGGGTGAGGAAGGGGGCTCTTCTGCCTCATCCTGTCCCCTGTGGCCAACCCCAGGGGCTGACTCAATGCTACTGTATGTCCAGGTGTCCCTTGGTATCTTGTGTCAGTGCCAAAAAATACTTGGTCCTACCACTGTCTTCCTCCCCACCAGTCTGGTTCCATGAATTTTCTTAAGACCTTGTATCAGACCCAGTCCTAGCAGGAAACAGCTTGCTTAAAGGAGAACTGAATAATTATGGGAGAACCAACAAGGAAGAGAAGGCAGCTAGGACCAGCAACTGCAGAAAGCAGAATTGCCCCGGGGCACAGCGGGACAGGGGAAGATCAGTGTGAGCTGAACAGTAAGAGCCGGCACCATGGAAATGTAGCTACCTGGCAGTAGCTATCTACACACAGGCAGGACCACAGGAAGAGATGGAGCTGGTCAAATCTGTCAGGCAGCAGGACAGTCCAGATGACATCACCCAGGTGCAGTGAGTCTCCAGGACACAGACACAGAGAAGGGAGGATGTTAACAAGTGGAGTTTACCCAGCATGATCTCTTCCATCTCAGGATGCTGAGACAGAAGCAGATGGTGCTCCAGACGCACCTTCTAGAGGCGCAAAGGCAGGCCCTTGACCATCAGACCCCTGCTCTGGCCTTTTCTTTGTGCTTCTAGATCAATGATCTGCCCCCAAGTTATTACTGCCCCCAGTGAATAGAGCAGAACCCAATGGAGAGCAAAGAATATCTTAAATGTCTCCAGTCAACAATACTTGATTAAGTAGCTACTATGTGGCAAATACACAGATAAATGAGATGTTCTGTGTTCCCGGTCTCCCAGGAACTCATCTTTTTGTTGGAGAAATCACCCTCATACCAAAAAGTCAAATAATAGTCCTAGAGGCCCAGTGCTGAGGGCCAGGTCAGGCAAGTTCTGTGAGGCAGGAAAGGTGATGGACTCAGGTCAGGCCATTGGGAGCTTGGTGCTGGTTTTGTTCACCCCTAGGTATGTGAGCCTATCAATTCATTCCTCCTCAGTTTCACCTCCTGTTCAAACAGGAGCCCTACTAGTGATTTCTAGAGCCTGGTCCTGTGGTTCTGTGGGTCCCAGAAAGGCAAACAACATGACTGATTTTTGAGTTGGAGAGAACAAGGCAGCTTGTGGCAGTCAGAGAGGCCCCATCGAAGGAGCGTGTGTTGGACTGGACCGAGAATTGTAGGAGCCACTTGGCACCCTGTCACCATGCAGGACACAGATTAGAAGTACAAGCTTGCAAGAGGTGGACTCCCCACAGGTGCAGGGAAGCCCCGAGTAACCTCTTCCAGGGCCTTTTATTGAAACATTATACAACAGGTATGGGGACCCACATACGAGGATCACGTGTTTAATGGTCACTACGTGCTTTTTACCCAGGGGCTTGAGTCCCACCTTGATGCACCACTAATGTTCAAGATATAACACCTGCTTGCTAATGGGTGACCGATTAACGCATGCAGTTGCTTGAGGGCATGTCTCCAGGCTGCAAAATATCTCCATGCTTCCAGGAGACTGTCCTGCTCCCAGCACCTCCCTCAAGAACTGGTGACTGCTCCTGTAAGCCTGGTGCTTAGTCTTCTACAGAGAATTACAGGTGGTTCTAGGAATAACAAAGACAGCAGGGAGGGCTCTCTGTGCAGGGAGAACATATCCCATGAGATGAGTGGCAGGGCAGGGTTCCAAGTGTGGGTAATAACCAACCTCTAAAGGGTTGGGTGCAGTATAAGCCAAAGGCGATGTCCCCCTGTCAGGTTATGAACCTGCACCCCCCCCTTAAAACCTAATACTTGTTTTCCCTCACTTAGCTTAACCGGGAAAGTGAGAACTTGGGAAATCAAATAAGAGCCAACTCTGGATGGTTAAGTCTGGAGTCAGTCGCCCTCGAGTTGTATTTCTAAAACACAAACCAGGTTAAGTCACTCCCTTGCTTCTAAGCCTTCCACGGTTCCTCTTGCCTACAGGATCAAGTCCAAACCTATTAGCTTGACGTGCAATCTTACCCAGCCTCACATCACAGATGAAGTGAGCTACACATAGCAAGCCACACTCATCACGTCCCCAAACAAGCCTCATTACACATCAGCCTCTTACTCATTCGCCCCCAGATGTTTATGAGCATTTATTAAGCACTGACTATGAGCCAGGCCCTGACACTCTCAAAGTGATCAGAACAGATACAGTCCCCTCTTTCTTGGCACTTGGAGCCTGGAGAGGGACATGGCTTCTAAACAATAATTATCACAGTAATTTATTAATCCATGAATTGGGCTGTAATAAACATTCTGGTGCAAATATCTTTGTTATAAAGTGATTTTGGGTCTTCTGGATATATACCTCATAATAAAGGAAGTGCAGGATTGAACAGCAGGTCTACGTTTAAATCCCCAAGTGTTCTCCAAACTTCTTTCCAAAAGGAGCGTATTAGTCTGCATTCCCACCAGCAGTGCAGAAGTGTTCCCTAGAGTATACAAGTCTTAACACAATAATTAAGTAAGTGAGGTGAAGGCTATGTTAACCAGTTTGATGTAAGCATTCCAAATTGTACATAAAATCAGCATATTGTACCCCATAAATGCATTAATGTATACAGCTATGACTTAATAAAAATTAAAAAATATATAACAGTAATTATTTCTGGGATGAAAAGCTCAGGTTGTTGGGTAGAGATGGAAGGGTAGCACCTGCCCCTCATTGGGGAAGGCCAGGAAGAGTAGCATTCCCTGAAGATGCTCAGAAGATGAGCAGGATTTGGGATTTGGTCAGGTAGTGGCAGGGGCAGGGCAGGGAAATGACGGGGAGGTGTTCCAGGCAGAAGGAACAGCAGCTGCACAATCTTTAAGGCTGCTCCCAGCATGGTGAAGCTGAACTGACCTTCACTGGGTTACCAAGCACCAGGTATGGCTGGAGAGGTCTCCCTGGAAAGAATGTTTTATGTTATTCTGGGGGCAACACAACACTACTGGGGCTGTAAGTGTGGGGGTGACATCATCGTATTAAATAGAGAATGGAATGAGAGTACAAAATTCTTTCTCTTGGCATCATTTCCTACCTTTCGTTCTATAGAAAATGATTCATTTCCCTTTCCAGAACCTGCATCTTTGATGGGGCCTTCCCCCATGGCCCCACCCAGCCAAATAATCACTGCCTCCTCTTCGTTCCCCCTCTCCAGCCCATAAACTGGAAACTTCTATTTTAATATGTATTTGGTGTTTTGTGGACTCTTATTCTACCAGTTCTTCCCTCCACAATAGATTATCAGCTTCTCAAGGTTGATGACGCTATGAGTTATTTATCTTTGTGCCCTTCAGACATAGCAAAGATCCTGAAACCCACAGGTAGCCAATAAAGACTCTTTAAATAAATAAAGTGCTACAATTATAAGACAGGTCTCTGGGTGGTCTTGGACAGACCCATCATTCCCCTTTCTTGCTTGTATTTCTTAAAAATAAGTATAGAATGTTCTAGGAATGTAACATCCTGAGATAAAGGAAGGACGTCCAGAAGAGCCCAGATTCTGTCCCCTGGCCCCCTAAACAGGATGTCTCTCAACACTTAAGCCCAGAGACTCCCATTGCCCCAGTGTATCAAACCCAGGGTGGACTGCTTTCCAGGGTCCCTCAGCTGTGGCCCAGGTGAGGCACTCACAGGTTCAAGTCCATCTGCCCCCAGCAGCTTTCCTGAGCTTTGGGAGACCAGTTCACAATAAATCCTGTTGAATCCTCCCATCTAAAGCAAAAACCGTGCTTCATATAACTTGGAGTGTGGGGGTGTCTGGGCTCACCTGACTCAGACAAGTTGGTGACCAGTGCACAATGGCTTGCTTCACAAACATTCTACAGAATTCTTCCTGGGGTCAGCCTCTCTCCAGAACTGCATGTCCGTATACATACAGAAATGTCCAGAAAATGAGCCAGACAGAGACAAAAAAATCCTCACGAGCTCACTAATAGGTAGAATCTGAAAAGTTCTACTTCATAGAGCAAAAAGTAGAATGGTGGTTACCATGGGCTTGGGGATGGGAGGGGTGGGGAAATGGAGAGATAATTTTGTCAAAGGGTACAAAACTTCAGTTAGGAAGAGAATAAGTTCACACTTGATCTTAGCCAAAAGGCGAGAAGTGATAGGAGGAATAAGTTCAAAAGATCTAGCGTATACCAAGGTGACCATAGCTAGTACCAATGTATTGTGTATTTGAAAATTGCTAAGAGTATAGATTTAAATGTTCTCAAAGCAAATCAGTACGGAAGGTGGTGCCTATGTTAATTAGCTCAATTTGGCTTCCCCCAGTGTATACCTATTTCAAAACATCATGGTGTACACCATAAGTATATACAATTTTTGTCAAATAAATAAATAAATGGAAAATGTCCAAATTTTCCTCAAAAGACTGAGATAGATGCTTTCCTACCTGCAGAGATGGATTGTTTCATGCAAACTAGAGCCTGCCAACAAGGGGAAAAGGGCCCTGTCTCAGTGGGGACAGAGGACTCAGCTAGGGGTGCAGCAGGGAACAGGTCAAGGCCAAAGACAAAGTATTAAATGAGACTGATATTCATGGCCAATGTGTTTAGGTTTAAGAAGGGATGGGAGCAGGATGTCCTTCTGAGTGACTGTGAATGAGAAAAACAAAGGACAGGTGCTTTGATAGCTCCCCTGCAACTCAGGTTCAAGGCCAAGGCCATCCTCCTTTCACACTCCGGCCTGTCCCTCTCCATGCACTGGGCCAAAAGAACAAGAGCCCCACCAGTTCACCTACACAGGAGGGAAGCAGACTCATTGCATTTTAATTCCTGTGTGCATATCGTGTTTCCATGTCCCGGGATGTGATGTTGATGAAAGACAGTTAATTCAATTTCTACGGAGAAATTGATTAATGGACTGGATTAAAAGAAGTCCCTCGTGTCCGCGGCCTTTGCCCAGCATACCAATTCTGTGTTATCTGGCCCCATTCTCTCCTTCCCTCATCACTTGACACTTTGACAATACACACTTGGGCACAGCGGGAAGGAGGAGGGAGGGAAAGAAAGATGAGAAACCACAGATTAGGGCTAGAGCACACCTCTATATTTAATTAGTTCTATTAATATTTAAAAATAATAATAAAAGAGCCCTGTGGGGAACATCCTGATCTTGGGGTTGTTCTAGCGATTGGCAGCTGTTCGGGAGCAGGCATTCTGCCAGCGAGTCCCCAAAGGACTCAACGTTTGCTTCTGTGAGGAGAGAGACGGCGCCCTTCCCGGCTCATCCAGGAATAAGCCAGAAGTCACAGCCACCTTGAAATGCCAGCTGGTACAAGGGCGAGACCCAGGAGGGCTGCAGCTTCTTCCTGCTGTCCTCTCAAGAGCCCGTGGCTCTTCTGAGAGTATCTTTGCTCCTCACAAAAGCCCAGAGAGCACCATTTCTGGGCATCCTTAGGCCAAGGGCAGGGAGGCAGCTCACACCGCGGTAGGTGGGATCTTTTGTCTCCTCCTTACCCTCTCAGAGGGCTGGAGGCCAGGATGGACCAACAGTTCCAAAGAGCCTTTTCTGCCTCAGTGCTGATGAGGTGGGATTTATAGCAGCACTCAGGCTTGAGCTTACATCTGTAATATCCTTGCACTGTTCACAGGCCTCCATGAGACATCTGGGATCAGCTTGAATCTACATTCTTAATCAGAAAAGCAAGATCCAGAGAAATCATGTTATCCACCTAGGCAAATCAGTTAGTGTTCTCCCCCGTGTGTGTGCAAATTCAGGCAGCTGACTTTGTACCGCATCTGATTGCCAAGATGGCCGCCTGAGGATAATCACAGGTGACCTGTGCACTAGGAGGGCTGTCTTCTGACTCCTCCCTTCCCACCTCCCTTAATATAGACACTTGAGATCCATCAAGTGTCTGTATTAATAAGCTAGTTTTTTGTGGCTTTCGTTAAAAGCAACTTGTCCTGGCTTTTGACCCACCACATTCACAGAGGCTGCACCATGTTCCTGTATTTTGGTGGCAAGGAGGCAGCTGATGGACTCCAGGCAAGCCACGGACAGGTGTGTCAGGGAAACCAAAAAGAACGTGATCAATGATTTACTCGAATGAGCCTGCGAATGGTAGGTAAAATTGTATTATAAAACAAATCAATTATAACTTTTTAAAAAGGAGAAAGATATTTCAGTTCATTGAAAAACATTGCTAACGTGGGCGATTTTCTCTTTATTAAAAAAAAAAAAAGAAAAATGAAATCTCATTTAAATAAGAATCTGTTGCAACAGCTACAGAGTCATTGCAGTGACTTCTTAATAGAATGCCCCTCTAAACAAACCACATCTGCCAGATGCCTGCATTACCTTTTTCAATTAAAATTCTGTTCCTATTGTTGGAAGGTTAACTTTGAACTTACAAGGCTATGTAGCTCACCAGGGTATGGAGTTAGTTGCCTGTAAATATGCATAAATTAGCATCACTTATCCCACCTAGGGTTTCCTGAGGAGAACTGTGAGTACCTCTGTAGGTATCTGGATGGATCACATTTTCCCAATACCTGGAAAAGGAAAACGTCATTCAAGAATGCAAAGAATTTCAAGGATCTGCATTTTTGACAAGAAAAAGTGAGCTGTAACATTTTGGCTAAAGTTAAGATACTGGAGTGAATTGGGGACTCATAACTCATTCATTTAAAAAATGGAGTCTTGGCTCGGCGCCTATAGCTCAACCGGCTAAGGCGCCAGCCACGTACACCTAAGGTGGCGGGTTCGAATCCCCAGCCCGGACCCGCCAAACAACAATGATGGCTGCAACCAAGAAATAGCTGGGCATTGTGGCGGGCGCCTGTGGTCCCAGCTACTTGGGAGGCGGAGGCAGGAGACTCGCTTGAGCCCAGGAGTTGGAGGTTGCTGTGAGCTGTAATGCTACGGCACTCTACCCAGGGGGACAGCTTGAGGCTCTGTCTAAAAATAAAATAAAATAAAATAAAATAAAATAAAAATAAAAATAAAAAAGAGAATAAAACAATATTTAAAAAAAAAATTAAAAAAATTAAAAAAATAAAAAATGGAGTCTTCATGAATTCGTTTGAAAATCCTTCACAGGGCACCTTCTACACGTCCAGCCTGGGCATGTAGCAGGAAACCGACGCAGACAGAAGACTCCAGGCACCAGTTGATTAGAGGAAGCGGGTTTATTCAGCCGGGGGGGGACTCAGAACACCAGCGTGTTTCCCAAAACCAAGCCCCCCAACTCAATCCCTTGTCTCTCTTTTATCCACTTCTCAGGGTAGGAGTGCACATGATGGTCATAAGATAGAGAGTGAGACATGACATCATCCTCAAGGTCCCAGACTCAAGGGGAAGGTCAGATTCGCCCGTGACCGGTCGGGCCACCTGCCCTCAAAGGCAATGGAAGCCCAAAGAAGTTACTAGATTACAATCTAGGCCCCACAGATGTCAGGGAAGCTCGAAGACAATAGAAACGCCTGCGGCTTGCTGAGGCCTACACAGGGTGGCTAGGATGGACTCTTTTAGTCCTGCTTTTTACTTTTCTTGCCTCAGGCACAGCCCTTAGGCAGGGGCTGAGGTTCTCTGGTCCAGGCTTTGGCCCCAACCAGCCTGCTCTTGGGCACAAGTACGTGCTCCCAGGCGACACCATAAAACCTAATTCATTCCTCAGCTTAAGCAAGGCCCTTTCCCACATGAATGTTTTTTGGTATTATGATGCCTGGTAGGCTAAGTCCACAGGTGGGATCATGCCTAAGTCATTCAGGGAGGCAGAGGAGATGAAACAAAGTCAAACCCCACCCAAATTGGGGGTTCAGGGCCATCGCTGAAGACAAACATTTCTGACTTTATAGTTTTGCTTCAAGTCCATCCAGTTCTATCTGTCCCTTCACAGAGGACGTGCATGACTCAAGATAACAGATAGATCCTCAGCCCTCAGAAGATGAGCCATTGTATCAATCAACTTTCCCACTGCTTCATCCAACAACCACATTGTGTCAGGCATTTGTCAGGCAATGGAGGCTGAGCGGTGACTGAGAGACAGTGCAGTTGACCCAAACATGGGACAGGGACAGGCAAGTCCTGGGGTAGGAGAACTCAGGCAGCTGGGAGGCTGGGACGAAGCCCCATCCCCAGCTCTGTACCCCACCCAGCTAAGCACTGAGCACAGACAGGGATGACCAGGGAGCACCAACAGCAAGAATGCACATGGCAAGTGAGTACCTGTGGGAGGAGGTCTTGGCTGTGCATTTTAAAGCAGCTGACCAGTCCCTTTAGCCAGTCATCACTCTCTCACCTCCAAACTTCTTCAGTCTTTTTGCTCTTCTTTACCCACTGGTTTCTGACAATCCTTCTATCTTTGTTTCCTCACGTTCAGCTTTTCCTACGGGTGTAATGGAATGCTGAAGACCACCAGTCTGGGCTGTCACAAATGCATGCTGGGTAAGATGGGATGACTCAAGCAGAAAATCTACTGGACTCACAATAGCTCCCCAAAGAGAGCTGAGATTGATCCCAGGGCACAGGAGGGACCATGGAAACAAGCTGAGACCTAGATGTCTTGCACACCTGGCTTTAGGAAGTGCAAGTAGTCATCATTTCTGGTAACTGACCACAGGTGGACCTGGCAGGGGACAGGGGCCAACACCCAAAAGTCAGGGGCCCTTTGGGGAGGGGTATGGACATCCATAGCCCAACTTCAACTGGTGACAAAGGGGTGGGGAACCAGGTCCAATGCCCTGGGCAGGCATGAGACAAATCCAGCAGGCATCACAGCCTCAGCCCCATGGGTTAGCATTCAAGGTTTGGGGAAACTCTGGCTAGCACATTCATATTGCAAATAAACAGACAGGCAGCATCAGGGCAAGGGTGCTAAGTGTGATGCTGTTTCAATCAAACTTTGGACCCCACAAAGCAGGAAACTTCCCCCACTACACCTCTTTAAACACATATATTACTGGACACAGAAAAAATACTCAATACGGAAAAATGGCCTCATCATCTCCCTGTTCAAAATCCTCCAAACACTCCCTATTCCCCGTGGAATAAAGTTGATCTCCCCTGTGGTCATCTGGACTCTACCTCTCCTGCTTGAAATCCTACCCTGTTTGGCATTATGTTTCAAATTGCCACCCTGGTCCCACCTGCCTCCAGACACACCTCATATACCACATGTCCCTGCTCTGCTCCACCAGCCAGTCTGGACTATTTCCAATCCCTTAAACACGCTATAATGTCTCATGCCTCCTTGTTTTTGTATGCGATTATCTCTATTTCAGGAATTGCCTCCCACCTCTGTGCAATCTTTACTGGAAAATTCCTGCTCATCCTAAAAGACCCAGGTCACAGGTCAGTCACTTGTCTGGGAATCTTTCTCTGGGTTCTGAAAGCTCCAGCCCAGCACACGTCTCTATCATGCTAGTCATCACAGCTCAATGAGTTTTGGAGTGCTTATATAGTCCCCTTTCTTACTCTACAGGGTGTCCTGAAAGTCGCCTGTAAAGTTGTCACGCATAGGAAAAATGGGAAATTATAGTTAAATGTATTTTTATTTACAAAATGTCCATTACAAAATTTTACAAACTATTTACAAAATATTCTTTATGTGCTAGCCACCTCTTTATAAAATTTAATAATGATCAGTTTGTAAATAAAAAGCACTTTTAGCTACAATTTCCCATTTTCCCTATATATGGTGACTTTGGGGGCAACTTGGGCTACCCTATAAATTGAGTACCCTAGAGCTGGAGTCTTGGTATGCACCTTTGAATAGGCAGAGATTGGTGAATGAATGAATGATAAGCACCAATATCAGCTGGATTGAATAGTCAGAGATTCCACAATCACAAACCCTGTGAAAGAAGGAAAAACTGGCCGCCAACAGGTCTAAACTTAAATATTCCTCCTCGACTCCAGCACCATGGTCTGCGCTGACCTCTCTCTGGGGCCCTAACCTTTACAGACAGGAAGTAGAAGAAGAATTTAAAGAGTCATGATTCTACTTCAGCTGCAGCCTGTCCTGTCCAGGCAGCTGCTTAACTGTTTCCTAAAAGTGAGTTTGAATGCTCAGCCTGCTCCCACAGGCCTTACCCCACTGCAGCCTTAACAGAAGCCCCTCCAACCCTGAAACCACAGCCATTTGCGCAGGTTCTTAACAGAGAAGGAAGCAAGAATTTTCAGAATAAATGAAAGAGAGAAATAAATGAATTCTTAAGGGGGTTCTTCCGGATGATGGATCACTTTATCTAGAGAGCTTTTCCCCAGACTCAGAGGGACTAGGAAAAAGGAAAAGGATATTATGAATCACATCCCCTGTGCCACATGGGCCTGACCAAATGGCCCTCACAACCAGCCTAGGAGGTAAGCACGAGTTTCTCCATTTTGAAGAGGAGGAAATGAGGCTCAGAAGCCTGAAGGAGATTGCCCTGGCACACAGTGGTAGTGCCAAAGTGCCAACCTAGGCGCAACTCCAAAGGCTAAGGGAATTTATATTTGTTCTTGCCAATCATATGGCTTTGCCAGAGACAGACTGTAAAGAGACCCCCTTACTAAGTTAAAATAGCACTTCCTGAGGTTTTGATCTCAGATGGGACACCTCTCCGTTGGTAGAGCTAGCTGCAGCAAACAGCTCTGATTTGTCTTCTTCCCTTTGGGGGCTTATATTCTGAGGCCGGCACTACCACCTCTCTGCCACCAAAGGGCTGTCGCCTACATTTAAAGGGCTGGTCCAAACACATATGCAAATGCTGCCCGTGGCTCATCTCAGATGTCAAGAAAACCTTACCAGATATTACAGGAAAATAGCCAAGAAGAACAGAAGGACCACAAAAACCTGAAGTGCCTGTCTTTGTCCTGACTCCATTGCCCTGGCTCCTTCACTCATTGTCCTGGCTCCTTCTTCCTGAATTGCCTCATTTGTCTTCTTCTCCAAAAGAAGAAGGCAATCAGGCCATAAGGCATGGGTTCTAATTCTACAGAGTGAGCCCATATTCTAGCTTATGAGCACCAACCAACACTTAAAGGGATCCACAGGGTCTTCCTGGAGCCCATCTCCATGGCCAAACACAGGTTAAGGTTCCCCAGAGAAGAGAAGAATGGCCTGCAACACAGATACCCACAGGAGACAGCACCAAGATCTCAGACTCATTTAAGTCACAGGGAGTTAAATGATCTGCCACAGGCACAGGGCAATGGTCGGTCCTCAGACTGAGACAAGAGAGGAAGCCCTGGGAGTCAGGCAGATGACAAGGGCCCAGGCAGATGACCATGGGGCCAGTGGTAGGAAAACTTGGCCCCCTCATGCCCACCCTGGCTTAGAACTATCTATGCTTTCCCATCACCTTAATACACTCACTACCCTTCTAAAATGTCCCCCTTTATGTTAGACAGAGCTCTCCAGGGAAACAGAATCAGCAAGAGACACTTATCTCAATATAATATAAAAAAGAGGCTCACATGACTGCGGAGGCTGTACAGTCCTATAGTCTGTACTTCACAAGCTGCAGATTCAGGACAGCCTGTGGAATAAGTTCCCTCCAAGTAGCCAATAGGCATGAGACCCAGGAAGAGCCATGTTTCAGTTCAAGTTCAAAGGAAGGAAAAGATCAAGGTCCCACAAACCAGACAGAAGGGGCTCCCTCTCATTCACTATGGCCTATTCAGGCCTTCAGTGGATTGGATGAGGCCCACCCACATTAGGGAGGCCAATGTGCTTTCCTTTATCTACAGATTCATGTGTTGACATCACCTGGAAACAACCTCAAAGACACACACAGAATAATGTTTAACCAAATATCTGGGCACCCCATGGCCCAATCCAGTTGACATATAACTATTACACTCTTTCAACTTGGCAGGTACCCTGCTTCCAGCCCACATGCAAGTCTCACACTCCCACCCTTTGTGTACATATTTCCTGATCAGGACACTCTACTCTCCCTTTTCTCCTCCTTATACTTCTATGCACATGTGGAGACCCCACCTTTGGGTGGTTTCTCTGACTCCTCAGTCTGCCTTTCTCCTGTGACATCAGAGCAACTCAGTTCTATCCGATATACTTTCATTAAACACTTCTTATGCTATTCAGTGTCCACTGAGAAACAAGCAAGAGTACAAGGGGGCTCCTATTCCCTCTGTATCTATGATAATGGGAGAGGAGTTGTGGAAAAAGACAATTCATTAGCAATAGGAGTAGTGCCTAACCTATACCAGGGTTGCAAGTGTGTGGGGGGCACAGGATTCTTTCTGGAGAAGACAAATGAGGCAATTCTGGAAGAAGGAGCCAGGACAATGAGTAAAGGAACCAGGACAATGGAGTCAGGACAAAGACAGGCATTTTAGGTTCCAAAAGCAATATACCCAAGGTACAGAGGGACAATCCCACCTGTTCACAGGGATGCACAGGCAGTTTGATGAAACAGGAATGTGAGGTGAGAGAGGTTCTTGGGGAAGATGTTGATGCTAGAGCCAGGTCATAGAGACCTGCTGGGGCAGCACCTGGGTAGCATGGATAATGGCAAGGCCTAGTACATGGTGTTTCAACAATTACCTCGCTGAACTCTAAGATCTGTCCATGTATGGGTTCCCCCATGAGATGAGCTTCTTGAGAAAAAGGAAGCTATTTTAGTCACTGTGTAGCCCTGGCACTTGGCGAGGTACCTGGTATAAATGAGTTTTCAATAAAGGTTTGTGCAGTACAGGGAGGGCAAGAAAGAAGTCAGGAAACAACTGTCTCATTTGATCTTTAGAGAAGCGTAAGGAGGTAAGTACAGGACTCATTAGAGTTCCCATTTCACTGCTGGAAAAACTGAGGTACAGGGAGTTACATGATCTGCCCAGTCCCCTGCTGTGCTGCTGTCCTGGGACCCCACCTGTCAGCCCAGGCAGGTCCTGGCAGCCAAGGTCTGTCACTGGTGTTGCAGCATCCACTGTGACCAAACTATTTTAGCACAGAAAGGGTCCCTGGGCTTTGCAGTTTGCCTTTTCTTTAATGGGCAAAATGGCAGCGCCAGGAACATTCCTAAAACATTAAGTGTTTTTCCATTACTTTCCCCAGTGACATATTTGGTTTCCCTGCCCAAAACATAGGTGGATTCATGCCAGATTTACCCCCAGTTTTCTTCCTTCTCCCCAGATCAATGTTCCCTCCTCTGCAACAAGCCTTGCCTATAACTGCACCCTCCTGCTCCCCTCCCAGCCAGCTAACCCATCCTCCTAACTCCATTGTTTTAAATCCTCCCTGTTCTGTCTTGGCATTTGCCTGACCCTCAAGGAGTTCTCTGTTAGGTGCCTTTTCTCCAGAATGCTAGCCCTGACCTCCCCCATCCCTCTGCCCACCCCTGGCAACTCTGAGCAGGCGGAGACTGTTACCCAGCAGAGCTGGCAGGGAGCAGTTTATGCAGCGTGGTCTCTTTGTTTCATCTAGTGGAACTGGCCTCATAATTAACTCCTCTCACCGGAGCCTGCTGGTCCCTGAGCTCCCTTTATACTCACAATTTTACATTTCAAGGACGTTCCAGAGCCCACATCTGCTCCAGCAGCATGTTCAGACTACAATTCTCCCACCTCTCAGCGGGACCAGCATTCGGGCTTCTTTGCAGCCCAGAGCTACCTGCCCCAGGGATTAGCCAGCCGGGGCAGAGCAGCTTGTCCCCAGGTAGCGACATGGAAGACCTTCCTCCCAGCTCTGCTCTTGACTCAAGACCCAGAGGAAGCAGTCACAGACCATGCAAGCAGGATGCAAGGTAGGGACAGAGACTGGCACAGTAGCCCTCCCCGACTCAACCCCCTGACAACACAACAATGGAAACTTTGGAGCCCTCTGTTTTCTGTCTTGCAGAGTTCCCAAGGAGACACCAAATCCTTCATTTTGGCCTCACTTTCTAGATCAGGAATATTTCTTGCTTCTGTCCAGCTTTCGGGACCTGATATGGAACCACCAAGGGGGAAATACTCAAGCAAAGGAGTGTGAGCAAAAAGGAGGGACACAAAGGGTGGGCGTGATCCCTGTTCAGGTTAAAACTGTGTGACTATTGGAACTGGCCAATGGAGGGACAATCCAGGAGGGCTCACCTGGCATGCCTAACAGCAATGAGTTTAAGGCCATCGCACTTAACCTTTTAAGATCCCACAGGCCGAAAACACTGCTATCCTGACCATGTGGGACGGGAACAGGCTTTTAATCTTCTATAAGGACATTCTAAGTCTTCCCATTTGCTGTGTTTACCTCTTTGCTTTGGGAGCTGAGACACTCCTGGCTAAGCCAGCAGTTCGTGTCCAGTGACCATCCAGGATGCCGTGGCAAGGACACCCTGTGCCTTCATCTGGACTCCCTGCTCCGTGTCTTCTTGCGTCCACCTCCTTCTCTAGGAACACGGTGGTCTGGAACATGGGCGAAGGGAGGTGGGCAGGCCCATCTAAGTGTCCCAGCACAGTCAAGGCTGGGTGAATCTCCCTATGCCCTACCTGTAGGAGAGCCATGGGTGATGTTCATACGACCATTCCTGACACTCACCAGCTTTCCAAGAAGACCCCTTTCTCTGTCCCTTCATCATATCCCCAGACAATGGGAGTGAGGAGCAAAGGGGTTATGGACAGCTGTCCCAGCCCATCTGCCTGCATGGTCATCAGACCTCATTCATCCATTTATTTCCCTCTTCCCTTCTCTAAACTCTTACAACACAGTAAATACTTCAAAGGCCACACAGTGCCTAAAAACATTCAAAGGTACATAACTAGGCCAGTTTATCCCTACGGCCCTGCAGGCCACCTTTAGTTCATATCTGTCAAGCTTCTGAGCCCCCAGAAATCCGGTGGCAGGGAGACTTCCAGGCCCAGCCAGAGAAAACATTTTCCCCGTGTCAGTACAGCCCAGTGACAGCAGCATCCATCAGTCCCAGCCCATCAGTGGAGATGAACATTCCAGGACCAAGAGGGGTGTCTAGGTTCTGAGCTGCAGCACAGGCCTCCCAGGAGCAAATGTGGATGGAAGAGGAAGAAGGTGGAGTTCAAGGCTCCCTGTCCAGGAAACCAGCTGCGTTGGGGAAGGATGCACATATTTCATGTTTGCTTGCGTGTCTCACATCCACATATAATACCTTTCGACTCTGTTTTGTACATATATGTACACACATGCATATAAAATAGATGCAGTCTTTCATATGCCTTCATACATTCCGAGCCTCTGGGATGGGGAGAGAGTGTGTCTGTGTTACCATGAAGAAATCAAGGTAAAGGTAATCAATATTGTTTACAAGAGTCACAGATTTACCTGGTGGCTAAACTGAAACTAGACCCCAGTCCTCCGACATCCCATTCAAATACACGAGCTACTGTCTCCTCTCCCTGGGGGACAGCCCAGCATCCCCAGCCTGTGGACCTCCCCATCTCTTACTCCTGACTAGCCCTGTACAGGATTGGTGAGCTGGTTTGACAATAATACCTTGAGGGCCTGGGGACACAGGAGTAAGAGAGAACAGGCATGGAAGAGCCAGAGAGAAATGCCAGAATAGAAGTAGGAAGGCAGAGTTTGGAGATCAGAGACAAATCTCTACTGAGTTCCTGACAATGAATTGTGCTACCTCACCCAGAGGTGCTGGCCTCAAAGCAGCAAGCAAATTTGCCAGGCCATTGTTCATTGAATTCCTTACCCCATATTAGGCACCGACTTGGTCATCATGGGAAAATGAGGTGATTGGGGTGTGTTTTCTGGCCTTGAGAAATCATCCTGAGGAAAAGAGTTCTTTTATAAAATTTACTAATTGACCCCTTTATATCAATCATCTCTTTCTTAAAAATACAACTCAGTTTTAGCTAGAATTCAAGGCCAAATTTCCCAGTTTCATCTGGAGCTCTGGCCAAAGGCATAAGCAGAAGGGATGTATGCAATTTCTAAAGAATGTGCTCACAGGGAAGGGATGTGCCCTCTTCCAGCTGGCAGAAATGTCCACATGAAGGTGGAGCCTCTAGCAGCTGCCTTAGACATGACGTTGCCTAAGGAACCTGTATGCAGGAGGGTACAGATCAGAGCCCCTGGGCCCTGCTGCCACGGGCACCAACCAGCCCTGGACTCACAACCCCCAGACTTCCTCTCTATAAAAAGAAGCCTTCTGCCTTGTTTAAAAGGCTATTATTTTAAGGCTTTCTCTGATTCCCACTCCAACTTAATCCTAAATTGTAAAGCATCCAACAGACAAGTCAGGCTGGAGTGAGAGCTAATAGCATCATAAGGGGCAGAATGAGGATGGATTGACTCTGCCCAGGCAGGTTAGAGAAAGCACCACAGAGAGGATGTGTGTGAATGAGTCTTTGAAATGAAGTAGGGTTTCCTCTGGGAGACAGGAAGCGTGGGGAGTTCCCAGTAGGGGAAAGGAGATGGGAAGGCGTGTGGTTTATGCAAGGAATAGGGGGGACCCAGGTGCTGCCAAGACATTGAGTAAAAGAGAATTCCCTAAAGCACTAGGGGAGTAGGAGAGACCTTCCTGGTGCCCTCCTAGTCCCTCCCAGATATGACGTATGGGTTCAGGCTCATTCCCCAACATCCTCACCAACTTCTAAGTAATTACCCTCACTGTGCCTTTCTGTCTCACAGCTGTTCCCACCAGCTGTTGTGACTGTTCTCACTACACACTCTCAAGTCCATGGGGAACGGACTGCCAGGGAGGGAGGAGATGGGGGACTCCAGGGAGAGCTATTAAACACCTGCTGGGCTGCAATCCAAAGGTTTAGGAAGATAATTTCTGGGCTTCCAGGCAATTTGGGCTTTGCAAAGAAAACTGCTAAACCTCTGGGTTTGGGAGAGTGTGTGTCTGTGTTATTTAAATGTCCCCAAAGCATTTAAGGACTAAAGGTCTGAGAAGCAGGAAACAAGGCCGCCATTCTTGTATCAGTTCTCCATTGCTGCGTAACAAACTACTCCAAAATGTAATGGATTACAACAGCAATAATGTGTTATTTATGATTTCTGTAGGCTGGCTCGGCTTACCGGGGCATTCTGCTCCCTGTGTTGTTGGTTGCAGCTATTCATGCGGGTCTGGTCATACCTAGATGGGCTCACTGATGTGTCTGGTGATTGGCACTGCTGCCAAGCAGGATCTCTCCCCATGTTATTTCTCCAGTATTCATACATCTTTGCAAAATGGCTTAAGGCCCCAAGAGTGGAGGATAAAAGTTGTAAGATCTCTTCTACTTCACTCTATTGATCTATACAAGATATAGGAGCAGGTTAGACTCAAGGAGAGAAGAAATAGACTTCAATGGACTCCACCCATCTTTTGATGGAAAAAATGGCAAAGTCACATTGCAAGGGAGGATGCACAGTGCATGGATGTTTTGCAGCCATCTTTGCAAACAATCTGCCATGGCTGACCCTCTGACCCCAGTGATTCACATCCCTTAACATACAATACACACATCCCTCTAACCCCAATGGACTAATACTATTATAGTGTCTACTTGAAGTTCAGAGTCTCATGTCTAAATCAGACCCAGATGTGAATGAGGATACGTGGGTACAATTCCTCAGTTGCAGCTGATACAGAAACATGAACTGAAAAGACCAATTCTCCATCCTCTGCACAGCCAACATACAATGGTAAGAAGGGATAGTAGTCTTCAAAACCAAGTTCCTTCCTCTCCGCAATTCTCTACTAATAATCTCTGCTGTACTTCCAGCCTTTGTCAGTCACACATTTTGACTTTTGTTCTGGAAACTCACTTTCAGGTACCAATTTCTCGAGGCTAGAGAAAGGGTGATTTGTAGTATGTAGAAGTGGGAGATTTGGCACACTGTATGAAGTAGAGAGAGGCTCTGGAGGAGACACAAGATGCCCCAGACAGTAGCCAGTACCAATACCATTGACAAGAGGCACTCCCTGTCAGTGGGAGGCTTTCTTGGATGTTGAATGCAGCTGCATAAGTGAATCCAGGCAATACCAGCAGACCTGGCAGCCAAGCCACCCAGAGAAATAATAGATAGTTGTTTCAACTGAAGCCACTAAGTTTTGGGGGGATGTTTTGTTATGCAGGATTATAGTATTGATGTAATTCTCCTCTCTATTTTATATTCAAATTCTCTGCTGGGTTGGATAATAGCATAGCAGATATCAAATACCATTCCATTTGATGGAAATGGCCTCAGTGGTACAAAAAGAAAGGATTTTACAGTTTAGTCCTTCCCAGTAGAAGAGGAAAACCTCATATAATCCTAATGAAGCCAGAAATGATTCAACACTATCATTTTATAGGTGAAGGCAGAAGATGGTTTGTTCCAAGAGGTACGCAGAATACATAGTGCTAATATCCTTGTGGATCCACGTTTATGAAAAACCCAGGACCAGGGCTCTTATTTGTAATTGCATGGCTTCTTAATTAAGAAATTCCCCTGTGGGAAAAGTGGATCTTAAAAAATTTCCATTTTTCTCTGAATTAGTGGAAATGTATTTGGCTATAAGTACTCCAAAACCTAACAAACAGTGGTCTAGTGAAGTAGGATTTGTTTTCTCTTGTAATAAGAAGTCAAGGTGGTTAGTCCAGAGGCAGCACAGATGCTCAAAACCACCACTAGGGATCTAGACTCTGTCTATCAGGGATCTAGACCCCATTTGTCAGGGATCCAGGCTCTGTCTATCAGGGATCTAGACTCCATTTATCAGGGATCCAGACTCCATCTATCTTTCTGTCATCTTTAACTTTCATTGTCACCCTCGTGGTCTGGTTACACAAAGGCTGCTACAGGCATTACATCTAGATAACAAACAGGAAAAGGGGAGTTAGGTTGAAATTATAAGATAAAATCTTTCTTCTTACAAGACTTGGTGTTTTTGTTCAGGAATGGAAGCCCTCTCTAGAATCCGCCCAATCTCCAGTTGTCCAGAATGAGCTCTTGTATCCTCCCTGATGACAAGTGAAGTTAGAAATCTAGGTACTGTAGTTTCTATTCTAGAGTTTGTGGGTCAGAAGACAAAAGAGAAGGAAATGAAATGGGCCTTGAATGAGCCAACTAGTAGTATCTGTCTCAGATCTTCCAGGACAGGGAAAACAAGCCAATCAGAGAAAGGGGAGGTAAGGCTCCACCCACCCCTCCTATGCATCATTATCTCTGATTCCTGAACCCACCAGGAGCTGCTATGCTATTTGGGTGAGTTACTTGATCTGCCTCCAAACAGACTGTGTGTGTGTGTATGTGTGTGTGAGAGAGAGAGAGAGAGAGACAGAGACAGACAGAGAGACAGAGAGAGAGAGAGTTAGTTGGAGAAAGGATGTAGAAACATCCAGAGGCACAGAGATCTTCTGGGAAAGGCCTCAGGACAAACAGTATCAATGTTCTTATGGATTCATGAAGCCCACAGTAGATGCACATGCCAGTAAATAATCACTGTATTGGGATTCAGCAAAGAGACCACTAAATTTAGAATATTTCAAATTCCAAATATTTAAATTATTCTAAATTTTAGAATAATTCACATTACGCATGCTTGGTAAATGAGACCCTCTTGTGACTCAAAAATCTCTATGTGTCTGAAACATTTGGACCCAGGTCTCCAGGGCAGAATACAATCTGAGAGGAACACCTGATTGTCACAGGTTTGTTTCTCACATCATTCTCTAACCATCCCCACTCAGCATCCAGGGGCCTAACTGAATCCCGTTCCTCATCGGCACCATTTAGGAGAAGCTCAGAAACTTCTGTTCCTCGGCATATGGTTAGCACGTGTGAATATAGAGATGAAGTGTTACCAGAGGGACAGATAGAAGCTCAAGAAAGATCTACTATAAAAACAAAAAAGGAGGAAGACAGCTGGCTGGGGAGCCAGCAATCATCGCTGTATGGTTAATGAGGCCAACAATGGAAAAGCTCTCAGCTCAGGATGGAAGCCAGGAGGCAGCCACATTCCAGCCAAGGGAGCTCGGGCCTGACTCAAGGACCAATTTGGGGAGAGAGGCTGCAGACCCAGGAGGAAGGAATAGAGAACACCTTCAGATGACCCTTTCCTGGTCCTTAGAGTTGGCAGATCACAGACATCTGAAAAGCCCTGCTGTGCAGGAATCACCTGGAGATCTAGAGGCAGGCAGATCTGTCTCCAAATTTCCCCCAGCACCTCAGCATCCAGGAAGGTGCCCCAACATGCAATTAACTAAATGGCACCACTGGCCCAAAGTGAGCCAGGCACAACCAGCCGGGCTATCAGAAATGCCTCAGGCCTCTTCGTCCCCATCAGGAGAGTGGCCCAGCCCGGGCAGCCAGACCCCAGACACACAGATCGAGAAGATAATTAACAGTGAACGGGCAGAAGCAACGCCGCCCAGGTCAGGAGATTTGACTTCTCATCTCAGCTCTCTCACTAATTGGCCATATGACCTTGGCAAGGTCAGACCCTCTACCTCCCTGGACTTTGGTTTCCTCATTTATAAAGTAAGTTGGCTGAAGTAGAATTAGTGGTGATGAAACTTTGGGACCAATTTTTTCCAGAGGGATATTTTCAAAGAAACCAACATCTGAAACAGGAAAAGATGAAGTTGATCTGTTTGAAGCAGCAGAAGGAACCCAGCTGGGATGCCACAGCCTCCCTGAGGATGGTCTGGGAAACAGTGACACAGGGTTCCACTCAGCTCAAAACAGTCTGCAGATCCACCAACTTCGCTCTAATGCAACCTCATGTGCTAAGAATCCAGGGAATGGAACAGAATAATGGTGTGCATGAGGCCAGAGACCCAACCAACAGGCATCCTGAGGAGAGGAGCAGTATTCTATTCCAGGTCCAAAGATTTCAATGACCACTAATTAAGACCTATACAGGTATTACCCAGTGCAATGTCTAGCTTCATTCAGCTTAGATGAAAAATCTGTAAGAGAGTCTTCATTCTGGAAGACTGTCTGACTCCAGGGTCCTAGCTTGCTTCTGGGTCAAGCTCTGCTCTCTTGAATACTCCAAGGCAACCTTTACACAATAGAACTTTTCATGATGGAGGGAACGTTCCCTTCTGGCTAACACAGTGTATCAATTGATAGTCACCTTCTATGGTGATCAAGCACTTTGAAACTTGTCACTTTGGCTGAGGAAATGAATTTTAATTTCACTTTATTTAACTTTAGCCACGTGGGGCTAGCGGATACCACATTGGACAACACAGTCCTAAAGGATGTGGTTTTCTTCTCCACTCCCACCTTTTCTTCACGGCCCCACTCTGGAAGCAGTCGTGTAAGTCTCCAAGGCCCTGACAACTCCAAGGGACATGTCAGAATGGCCTGGGGAACTTGTCACAAATGCAGAGTCTCAGGCTCTGCCCCAGCCCTCCTGGGTCATAATATGTAATTTAACAAGATCCTTAAGTGACTTGCACCTATATTAAAATTTGAAAAGCACTGTTCTAGCCCAGTGAGTGAGGTAGGGTACTTGGGGAAACTGAGGACAGGAAATGTCAACTATTCACCGAGACTCACACAGCCCAAAATGGTTGAAATAGGAATTCCAACCCACATCATCTGATTTAGATTCACTGGACACGTATGGACTCTTCTTTATTTATCTGTCCTTTGCTTCTGCCCAGGAGGAGCCATTATCAATTTAACAGGAATCATTTAGCCTCCCAGACTACCAGCTTACCCATTACCACTAAACTGTTAACACTCAAGTTCAGCCATTAACAAAGCTATTTAGCATAAACAGGAGGCGGGCATCCTGGCCTCCAACAGAGAGTAGGTAGGCCAGTGGTTTTCAACCCGGGAGGTACATCAGTGGCTCTGCAAACACTTGCTTCTTATTATGAGTATATATTAATATTTTTAAGAGCACAATGCATTAAAATGGGTAGTGAAGTAAGTTGTAGCACACAGAAGACCACCATTACCAAGTAAATCCAGAATGTTAGGTTACATCGCCTGTACTTAGAACTCAGAATAATTTCTGCCACCCGACAGCTAAGTTTAAGTCCACGTAACGTTGGTTAGGAACACTGTTTTGCACTGGTGTGTTTGTTTATGTTTTTAACTTAGATCTCCACAATTCTCTTTGTGGGAGGCTATTTGAGAAAACACAGTGGTGGTGTGCACACGTGCAGAGAGCCGCTGAGGACCAGGCAAGTCTCAGTCTCCACGCCGCCAGCCTCTTCTTTCTTGGCATCATCGTCATGCACTAATGAGTAAAGAATGACTCACAGAATTAAAGTAACCTCCCAAAATGATAGTTTGAGTATGCTTATGATAACTTATAGATGATTCCGGTCATTCGTAATGAGACAAACTTTGCATAATTGAAATGTACAGACTTCGCTGTAAAACTGATGCCTTTTGACAAACACACACATGTGTAAATAACACTCAGAACAAGGCTGGAACATTTCCGTCACTGTGAAAAGTTGCCCCATGTCCTCTGTGATCAGTGTTCACCCTGATCTCTATTACCATGGATTAGCTGTTCTCTGTTATTGAACTTCATGTAGATGGATTCACATCTTACGTGCTCTTGTGTGTCTGTCTGCTTCCATTCAACGTAGTGTTTTTGAGTTTCTGTTGTTGCATAGATCCTAGGTGCATTCATTTTTATTGTTGAGTAGTATTCCCTGCTATGAATATGTCACATTTTGTTTATCCACTCACCTGCAGGTGGATACATGGGTCATCTCCACTTTGGAGCTACTACAAATAAAGCTACTACACACATTTTTATACAAGTTATCTTATAAATATGTACTTTTTCTTGGGTAAATACCCAGGTATGCAATTTCTGGATCATAGGAGAGGTTAATGTTTAAAGCGAAATGGGCTTTCAACTCTTTTGCCCACTCATTGGAGCTTCTTTGTCTTTTTATTCTTGACATATTGAAGCTCTTTCTTTAATATCTAGATACAAGGCTTTTGTCAGGTATGTGTGTTATTAATATTTTCTCCCAGCCTGTGACTTGCCCTTTTAATTTCTTAATTGAATTTTGAGTTTTTTTAATTTTTGGAGATGCAAATGATGTTATATTTTATATTGCTAGCATTTAACTTTGATAAAATGATTTCTTACTCTCCACTTTCTAAGTCTCTGGAGCTATTCTTTAAAAGATAAAGGCAAGTCAGATGGAGGGAGGGCGAATGGTGGGATCACACCTATGGTGCATAATGCAAGGGTACATGTTGGGTCTATTAGTATAGAGTATAAATGTCTTAACACAGTAATTAAGTAAACGAGATGAGGTATAGATTAACTAGGGAGATATAAGCGTTCCTAATTCTATATGAAATCAGCACATTGTACCCCATAAATGCATTAATGTATACATGATCTATGTGTTTATGATTTAATAAAAAAAATAAAGACAAGAGTTCCAGGGGAGGAAGGGATAAATAGGCAGAGCACAGAGGATTTTTAAGGCAGTTAAACCATTTTATATGATACTACAATGGTGAATATATCATTATTATTATTATAAGTTTGGCAAAGCCCATAGAGTGTACAATAAAGAGCAATACAGTGAAGCCTAATGTAAACTAAGGACTTTGGGTGATAATGTACCAATACATGTTCATCAACTGCAATACATATATCACTCCCGAACCAGATAGTCATGGTGGAGATGTTTATTGAGGAAGTGTGCACAGCAGATATATAAAAACTCTCTACACTTGCCATTCAGTTTTGCTGTGAACTTAAAACTGCTCTAAAAAATAAAATCTTTTTGGAAAGACATCTGGAGAACACTTAGAGAACTAAAAATAGACCTGCCGTTTGACCCTACAATTCCTTTATTAGGTATATTCCCAAACGACCAAAAATCACATTACAACAAAGATATTTGTATCAGAATGTTTATTGTAGCCCAATTCATAATTGCCAGGTCATGGAAGAAGCCCAAGTGCCCATCGATCCACGAATGGATCAACAAACTGTGGCATATGTATACCATGGAATACTATGCAGCCATAAAGAAGGATGGAGACTTTACATCCTTCATGTTCACATGGATGGAGCTAGAGAATGTTCTTCGTAGCAAAGTATCACAAGAATGGAAGAAAAAGTATCCAATGTACACACCCCTATTATGAAATTAATTTATACCTTTTATATGAAAGCTATAACCTAATAACAGCCTAAGAATACGGGGTAGGGGAGAGGAGGGGGGAATGGGTGGAGGGAGGGGGATTAGAGGGATCACTTCTGTGGTTTATCTTACAAGGGTGCAAGTGAAGCTTTCTAAGAGTAGAATATGAATATTTTAACACAATAACTAAGAAAATGACATGAAGGCTATGTTAACCAGTTTGATGGAAGTGTTTCAGATTGTGTGTGAATACACCACAGTGTACCCCAGAAGTGCATTAATGTACATAGTTACCATTCAATAAAAAAGAAAAATAAATAAATAAAGTCTAGGTAAATAATTTTAAGATCGAAATAAAGGAACCTGTCACCATTTACAGCTGCATATTCATGTCAACCTAGATTTTTATATTCTTATTCTCATTGACTATATAATAAATAAATGTTAAACATTTTTACATGTTTTCCTAATGAAGTAACACCTTGACAATTTTATATATCATAACTTCATCTCACGCTTTATTTATATAACAGTGTCTGCTATTAAAACAAACAAAGCTATTTCTAAGAAATTCAAAAACTGTAAGTATATGTAGGCTACTGTGACATCCAGCCCACTCTGGTTGACTGTGAGAAATGAATTTATTCTCTACATGTTTGTAATTCCTCTCTGATCCACCATCAACCAAATAAAAACACCTCTATACTTATGCACACTCTACCTCACCATGTAATTCAATTATAGAACACAAGTGGCAAATGCTCTGGGAGGTCCCCGGAATCTCAATCAGTTTGGACCATTCCTGTAGCTTAGGTTCCCTTATTAAGTCATTCAGTACCAGTCATCTCCAACCTCAGGGGCCTTTCATGCCTCCGTGGGGACAACTGCTGGATTCCAACGTGCCAGAACTTCCTACAGAGGACAGACTGAGCCTGCTAGCTGGGAAACCCTGTCATAAATCCATTCTTTGGGCGATGCATTGATCATGCCCCAAAGGGGGCAGGGACGTACTTCAACTAAACTCTTGGGGTCGTCTCTCTCAGAACTTCTCCTGTGATCTACCGAAAATTTAATTTCTCAAGAGAGAGGAGTTGGCTGTTTTAAATTGCACATGAACTTTATGGCCACCCTGTAGATACTACATTTAAATTATATTATATATGTGTAAAATAACAACGCAAATGATGGTGAGGAGGGGAGGGTGTGGCGCCATGCTCACACCAGCCTTGTTGATGATGGCAAAAAATTGCAAAACACTCAGATGTCAGTAGTCAGGTGAGAAACACACAGCTCTCAGCCACACGGTATTTACAGATGCATGACTAGGCGGAATAACTATTATATGTAGAAAGGAAAGCTCAGGAATAATATCACCACAGCCATGGTTGTAGAAGCCTCAGAGGGAACAGAGGGGGATGCAATTGGGGAAGGTGACATAGGGGACATTCAGGTACAGGCACTGAACTGTTTCTTAACCTGGGTGAAGGTTCCGAAGTCAATCTCCTTCCCCTCCTCCTCCTTTCCTCTTCTTCCTCCTCCCGAGTCTCTGTGTGTGTGTCCTCAATGCTCTGACACATTTTGTATATATAGCTATGCATAATAATGTGCAGTCTTAGTCAGTTGGCTGCTATAGCAAAAACGCCACAGACGGAGTGGCTTAAACAATGCAAATAGATTCCTTACAGTTTTGAAGGCTTAGAATTTCTAGAACAAGGTGCCAACTGATTCAGTTCTTAGGGAATGCCCTGTCGTGGATTTTAGAAAGACACCTTCTTGCCTTACCCTCACCTGCAGAAAGAGAGTTCTAGTCCCTTGAGCTCCTCTTAAGGGCGCAAAACCCATCGTGGGGACCCCACTCTCATGACCTCGTAACACCTCATCTCCAAATACCATCACATTGGGAATTGGCGTTTCAACATGTGGATTCGGGGGACTATGACCTTTCAATGTGTAACAAAGTATTTCCACGTAAACTACAATTTTACACAACTGTGTCTTTATACACTAGAGTCACCTGCAACCAAGGAAAGGCTCCCCCTATGTGTTGTGTGGGGAAGGAAGCTGAGAACCACCAAGGAAACAGCAGTGTGTGTCTCCCATCTCATGTTCACTCCAGGACACACACTTGTTGAGTGACATGGCTGCTAGAATTAGTGGTGTTATTTAAATTGTGTTCTTCTGAGAGTTTTTACAAAAGTCCCATAAGTTTAATTTGCATATAAGAAAGCCTCAGAATTGTAGCGTCTCTGGTCCTCACAGCTGTCCACACAGCCCCCTACTTGCCCCACTTGCTGCCTGAGGCCCACTGGAGTTGCCAGCTGGGCACAAACTCAAGACCTCTCCACAACCTTCACCCCCCACAGGGAGATTCCTACTATGGCCCCTTGCCCAGTGCCCACACCGAGGAGGCAAGAGTTTTTCCCTGTGTTGCTCTGCACTGCCTGTCCCCTCAGTCAGCATCCCTGAGGCCCTGTTTCTGGATGCCATCACTTGCCCTCGGTTGCCTCTGGATGTCCTCCTCCCATCCCTGGGCCTGTCTCCTACATCCATTGTCTCTCTTCTTGCAGTTCCCTGAAATTTTCTCTCCCTGGGTAGTGAAGTGCCCCCTGCTTCTCTCATTTCTTGAGTACTTACTGTGTGCTAGTTCCATATAAAGTGTGCTTTCCATACCTTAAAATGAAATCCTCCCTGCCCTATGGAGCAGGTGCCTTTACCTGCATTTTATAGAGGAGGGTGTTGACCTGTAAAGGGGTCACATAACTTCCCCCGGATCAGAGTGAGGAGTGGAAGGGGGCTCCCCAAGAGCAGCCTGGCCCTGAAACCCACCCCGCCATCCTGCTTCTCAAAGCTCTGCTGTGCCCCCACTGCCTGCCACCAACAAGCCCTGTCCCTTCTGCTGAAAAGACCCACCATGAAAATTTCCGGCGGTAGCTGGGGGTGGCCAGTGATGGTCACTCCCGCCACAGCCCCATCTCAGGCTGACATTCGCCAGTCCAACACCAAGTGGTCTGCATCTTTTCCTGGGGCTGTCAACACCGCCCAATGTCTTTCTAAAGCAGACACAGCGTCTCCTGCAGCTGGTGTTTCATTTCTTGAGGGGAAAGAGCACAGCCCTTAGCCTTGGTCTGATCTATTCAATCACCTCAATTTCTCCCACAGCTCTGATCCTTTTCCTCCTGATACAGTGTCCAAAATAAATCCAATTTCTCTGCTGATCTGACACTCAAATCAAACTCTTTACTTCCAGGCATGTGAATTACCACAAATACATCCCTTGGGTCCGTCCCAGTTGAGCTACCTGACTCACAGAGCTGACAACGCTGTCTCTCGGAAAGACGAGGTTGTAAGAGAGGCACTGCTACTCTGGACTTAATTCTGACCAATAGGATGAACAAATTGGTGAAGTAGAAGTGACGGGAACCTTGGGAGAAAGGGGCTGTGTCATATTGGAGGTTGCTATTGTGAGTGAAAGGAACTTTAAATAGAGTCAGACATGCCGCTCTCGAAAAGCGGGCTTCAAACCCTTCCCATCCGTCTGGTGCCCTGGAAAGACTAGGAAAGCACAGCGACCACACCTCCAAACCAAAATTCAGGATGTGTCACAGGACAACAGATTTTACATTGCAGCCAGCATAGTGGGCGCAGTGAGGGGAGGAATCTAGACACCAAATGATGCTTCTAGAACACGTGTCAGTGGTCTATGGGAGGGACAGACACTGTCTAAATACCAGTATCTCACATTGCGTGATATTGGAATACTGACAGAAACAGGGCGACACCCTGAAATAAGAAATTATCTTCTTTTAGTTGCTACCAATGAAAAAGACATGGAGACATCGCTCTTTCTCTCTTTTCTCCTCCGCTCTCTCCTCATCTCTCTCTTCCTCTTCACTCTCCTCTCTCTCTCTTTCTCTCTCCTCTCTTCTCTTCTCTTTTCTCTCCTCCTTGGTGCTCCTCTGCAGCCTCCCTCCTCCCACCAATAAAAACCTTTCGTACCAAAAAAAAAAAAAAAAGACATGGAGACATCTAATGAAACCAGCATTCTGGACAAGGAACTCTTTGATGAAAAACTGATT
Source organism: Otolemur garnettii (assembly GCF_000181295.1). Taxonomy (NCBI): domain Eukaryota; kingdom Metazoa; phylum Chordata; class Mammalia; order Primates; family Galagidae; genus Otolemur; species Otolemur garnettii. Next base: position 7,557,858 of record NW_003852469.1, on the reverse strand, counting down.
TCAAAAGGATGCATGGGAAGCAGAAGACACCCCCATTTGAATGCCTCCCAGATATAAAAGAATTTTCATTTCCAAAGAGGAGCCCATCCTGTTCTTGCATAAAATGTTTTCTTCTCCCTCTTTCCCTATCCATGGAAATGGAACCCCCGTTTTCCCCCATAATCCCCAAATAGCAGGCTTGGATGGCTGGTCAAGGTCACAAGCTCTCTAGGCGTTGTGTTTGAGTTCTCCCTCCTCACAATGCCCCACCTGAACTATATCAGTAACTCTTCCCATTTCTATTCCCACATACAGGTAACATCTGTTTGCTGGGCTCCATCTCAACATGAACTCTCTTGCCCAGCCACTTTCTTTCATCTGGGCCATTGCAGGAGCCTTCCAACCAACTCCTCTGCTTTGACTCAGGCCCTCCTATAACCCATTCCCCCACAGCAAGCAGAGTGAAGTTTTTAAAACATAAATCATAGGTAAGGTCATATTGCAAGGGTATATGTCAAATCTATTAAGAGTATAAATGTCTTAACACAATAAGTAAGTGAGGCAAAGGCTATGTTAACTAGTTTGATGTAAGCATTCCAAATTGTATATAAAACCAGCACATTATACACCATAAGTGCATTGATGTACACAGTTATAATTTAATTTAAAAAAATTGTTAGTAAAAATAAATAAATAAATCCAATTATGTTACTTCCTTGTTCAAAACCTTTCAGTGGTTTCCCTTCGTACCGTGAATAAAATTCAAACTCCTTGATGTGGTTTAGTGAGCCCTGTGCAGTCTGACTTTGGCCAACCTCTCAGTCAAGCAAAGAGCTCAGGCAAGCAGCACGGTGCAGCCTGGGACTCACACGCAGAGGTCCTGTGGCTGAGCCACCTGGTACTGCAGCCTGTCAGCATCCCAGGTTGTCTTCAGGAGAGGGAGGTCACCCCCTGCAGGGCTCCCTTTTTAGGGGCTCCTGTGAGAGTGGTTTTGATGCAGCTTGGAAGCCAGACACTCAGGGGAGCCACAACTCCCACTGGGAAAGCCAACAGGCCTGTGAGATTGCACCTGGAGCCCCTGTGGAAGGCTGAGGTCACACACAGCCTTCCCACCAAGGGGAACAGAGTCATGAGTCCCCACTAGATGGCTGGCATGCAACAGGAAGTTGCAGAGAGTCCCCACTAGATGGCTGGCATGCAATCAGGAAGACCAGAGTCACTCCTGGTTAATCCTGCTTGCCTGTCCACATTCCGGCCTCCAGCTCTCATACTTCCCCACCTTGCTCACAGTGCTCTAGCCCCACTAGTCTTCAGTTCTTCAAACAACCAAGCTTCCAACGCCCACTTACCCCCCATACCCGCCTCCCTACTCCCTTAGGAATTACAGCACAGGCTGCTCTCTCCTCCTGGAGGGGTCCACCCCACCCCTTCCTCCCTGGCACTCCTTTGCCTTCCTTCATGCACCAACTGAAATGTCACTTTTTTAAAGGGCCTTTGCTGCTGGCCTTCACTATTCTCTACTTTTGTACCCAGTTGGTTTCCTCCATAACAACTATCACAACTTGCACTTTATATTCATTCCTTTGGAGGTTTGGTGGGGGGGTTTGTTTTGTTTTTTGCTTATGGTCTGGCTCTCAGGAGATTGTAAATTCTAGGTGGACAGGGACTGTGCTCTGTATTCAATGGAAATGATGGTATTATTGCAGAGAATTTTCAAAAGACAATATTCTCATTGTGCCAAATTACCAATTGAGAAAATCTAGTTTGTATTGCCCCTATTCTTCTGGCTTTTTATTTTTACTAAGATTTTTACTGATCCACTAAAGTAAAATTTGGGAAAACCACAAGGCTAAACAATAATACTTACTGGTATATTTATAGACTAGTCCAATGTTCCAGCACAAACAGTAAATATATTGATTGATGTAAACTTGTATAAAGGATACAGAAAGCTTGTCATGAGACATTTCTTGTTCACCATTTTATCCCCAGTGTAAGGCGGCAGCCCAGCAAATATTAGGTATTCAATAAATATATGTTGAATCAGTAAGACTAATGAGACAAGCCTCATAATAGCAAGAATCTTCTTCCCTGGCCTGTTCAACATTTTTATCAACACTGACCCAATGTTATTCAATATCTTTATCAATAAATTGAATAAAGGCATTGATAGCATGTCAATTTTTACAGATGACATAGAACTGGGAAGATAACACAGTGAGTGAGAAATCAAGATTCAAGATCTTGTCAGGTTAGAATAATGCACCAAAACCAACATGATAAAATTAATAGCCTTTCTTTAGGTTCAGAAGATAAACTATTCAAGAGCGTCATGGTATAATGTGATATAAGACATAGTGGCTCCTTCCACCAGTTCAATGAGTTGCATGAGAAAATGGTACTGGTGGAAGATGTGAGGTCGAAGGTAAAACCATAAGGATATTGGAATGAGGGGACCATCGTGAGTGCTGTTGATGTGTCAAAGAGCAACATGAACAGGTTCAAGGGGATTCATCAGCACTTCAGGAAAGATGGGAAAGCCAGGGGTCTCCTTGGCAGAATTTTTACAAAACCTTAATCTACTGTAGCTGCTGAATAAACAGGGTAGAGAATCGGGCTCAAAAGGTCAGTAGACACACAGAGAAAAGTTAATTCCCAGGTCCCAATAGGTCTTCGGGACCCTCATGAGGGTCTCACCCTCATAAGGATGTTTGGGACATTGAAATTGGGATGGGATGACTGAATATTTGCATTTGGGAGTCTTGAACTGCCAGATTCCTGAGACCTTTCTGTGTGTGTAAAGTGTCCCACTGTTAGAAGACAGTGAGTGCTCCTTGCTTGGAGACCAGGCAAGAGCCTCCAAAGAGGCTGATGCCCTATAAGACACTACTTATCTCTCTCAAGATCTTTGTCCCACCTCTCTAACTATCAGCCAGACCAAAGAGGAAGATCAAATCACATAACTGGCAGAACTGTAAAGAGCTCCATTCTACAAATCACAACTATAGAGAGAAAGTAAGAAATGGCAAGTCCAATAAGGGCCTTAGGAAGATAAACCTTTGAGAGATTCTAAAAGACCATTGATATCAGCAAGGTTCTTAGGGTCCAGGTTTTGAAACATGCTTGATCCCCTCAAAAGCAAAGGACATATTATTGCAGTTTGTAATGGCCTTGACTAAGAAAAAAAGCATAGCACCTACATGGGCCTCTTTGGGTTCAAGAGGCAGCATCTCTTCCCATTTGTTGGGTGACACAGAAGGTTGTTAGCTCCTGGTGGTGCTGGAGCAGGAGGAGCTCTGTAGCAAGTTATGGCCACAGTAAGAGCAGTCTTTGCCACGTGAGCCATGTCACCCAACAGAAGCAAGACCTGTGGGAGCAAGATCTGGGAAAGCCCTGAAGATATTTCCAGGTAGGGCAGACTTAACATAAGAAGCATGCCTGTAAGCCTAGCACTCTGAGAGGCTGAGACAGGTGGATAGCTTGAGCTCAGGAGTTCAAGACAAGCCAGAGCAAAAGCAACACCCTATCCCTACTAAATATGAAAAAAATTAGGCAAGCATAGTGGCATGTACCTATAGCCCCAGCTACTCAGGAGGCTGAGGCAAAAGGATTGATCACTTGAGTCTAGAAGTTTGAGGTTGCAGTGAGCTACAACGCCAAGGCATGCTAGTAGCCTGGGGCAACTGAGTAAGATGCTGCCTAAAAATAAAATAAAATAAAAAAGCAAGTGTACCTGACAGTGGGGGGGTGGGCTCCAAGTGGATACTATGTTGTCCCACCTGCTCCCCTCTTTAGGCCAAGGTACCCATCCTTCCACTGACAGAAATATCAGCCACTAAGGGGTTGATGCTGTATTCCCAGTAGACACAGCCCTCAGCCACAGGAAACTCTTCACCCAGAGACCAGCCCACTGCCAGTAAGAGCCCAGATCCATGAGGGTAGAAACTATGGCTGGCCCTCTTTCCTGGACTGGGAACAACTCCAAAAGCCAGTCCAACTTCAGAGCTCCAAGTGGGATCTGAGGACCACATCACAGCTTTCCCTCTGACCAGCTCTGCCTCTCTCACTTTCTTGGAGAGGTTGCCCAGTAAGCCTTCTGCACCCAGTTCTCCAGCTCAGGCTCTGTTTATAGGCAATGCAATCAAGGATGACAGTATCTGTCACCCTGTCTACAATCATGGTTCTATCGTTGCACTTTTCCATTTTGTTTTGCATGATTTCTTCAAGCCACTGTGTCGTTATTTCCTGTCGTTTTCATCCTATTTTTTTACAGCCTTTGCCACGGCTTTCATCTCTGTAATGTTTTCATTTTCTCTTCCATTTTCTTCAAGAGATTCACTCCCATTCCATTTCTTTCTGTTATTTTTTTTTCTGGAGACTATTTCATTCTGAACTCTTCTTACGCAGAATCATATTATCTGCCAAGTCTGTAGACATTTAGAAAACTATTCAGAATGAACCCTATAAAATTGGTTTTGTGTAAGTCAAAAATGGTCAAATATGGACAATTTCATATGGTTCAACTTAATATGTATCTGAAGGTTTCCTGTGGTTTTGGTACCTTCTTCTGGGCATGTATGTTTCTCATCTACTTTTAGCTTATTTTTCTCTCTCTTTAACTCTACTGTCACTTTATTTACCAACTTTATGCAAAGTGCCTGTATTTGCTTCCTTTTACAGAATGATAAGTATATGTGAATGAAGCTAATTACTTCTAAGGAATAATATAAGGGAATAATGTAAGAGGAGGTGGGGAAGAGGAGGGACAGATTCAGCACATCTTTGAGCAAGTTGTAGAATATTTGTTCTCACAAATCTGGCATCTCCTTGTCCCTGGAAGCATATCTACCCTCAACTTTAGGCGTTTAGTGGTCCACGTAGCTTATACACATCAGGTTTCCTAAAACCCAAGCCTGGAAAAGGGATGCTTATGCAAAGAACCTGTAAGGAAGTGAAGGACGCTGGACAAAGCAAAGGGAGAAGCTAAGCAAAGACATAGTTTCAGATGAAGTCTAGACTCAGCCTGATGCTTAAGGAGCTTTAGAGCATAAATAGTAATGCAGAGTTGCCAGGCATGAGCTGCAGCTCTCACCCCATGCCACAGACAGGATGTAATCTACCTGGCATTTCTGGATGAGACAGCCCCTCTCATGTTGTAGGGTATCCCCTATAGGAGAAGCCATAGCTCCTAACCTGCCCAGTAGGTGTAAGATGGACAACACTTCCCTGGAAACAGGAGTCTGGGCTTTCTGTATTGCCTCCTCTTCCTTTTCCAGCCCATAATGGCTCAGATGGTCACCCTGGGATAGGTGGCCAGTCATGACCAGACCTGCCTTCTGGGTTCAGCTTCCCTTCCCCGCTGCCTTCCTTCTCTGCAGTCTTCCATGCTGCTCTGCAGACATTCCCACCCCTCCTGCGGCCAAGCCACACCCCAAGGTCTTCTAGTTCTAACCAAAGGATCTTTACCATGATCTCTTACAACAGAAACACTTATTTGGAAGGAAGTCTGCACCCCACCCCTCCGCTGAGATAGAGAGTGTCAGCTTTCAGAACGCAGCCTCTGCTCAGTCCAGCATTCATCTTTTGGCAGGCACAAATCAACTTTGGTTGGTAGTTTCCTTGCTTTACTATATATGCTGTGTTTCTTTCTATTCTCCTTTCTGTGATGTTGCTATTGGGGAAGACCAATAGCAACCTTCACAGTCTAAAATAGAAAATTTCTCTTTTCGTTCATTGGGCAATATATTATATACACAAAGTACTGAATATAAAATATAGATAAAGTTTAAAAAATAAAAGCAATAAAACAACACAGTACAGCAACCCGTGCCCATTACCCTGATTAAAAAACAACACAACCATTATCTTTAAAACCCCCAGTTACATTATCCTGCCTCCTCCCGGCGGAAGCTACTACTGTGAATTATTATGTTCATCATTCCCTTGCTTTGCTTTGTAGTTCTGCTAGGTATATCTGTATTTATTACAAAAATGCTATTTAGTTTTTCCTGATTTTACTCTATATAAATGGAATCATACCCTCTTCATTCTTCGTCTAATGCATCTTAGACCTAATAGCATGGTCTTGAGATTCTTACATGCTCAGCATTCAGCTTTAATTCACTCATTCCCATCATCGTATAGTATTCTTTTGTATGACTGTACCAAAGATGTATTTACCCATCCTGCTGTGGCACATCTGATCTGTTTCCAGCTTTCTGTTATTAAGACCAGTGCTGCCAATGATGTTTTGTACCTTTCTCTTGATACATCATTGCAGGAATTTTTCTAGGACGTGGACATACGAATGGACTTGCTGGATCACTGAGTATTCATATATTCAACTTGACTAAGTAATGCTAAGCTGTTTCCCAAATGGGCTGTAACAGTTTATACTCCCACCAGCAGTGAAGGAAAGTTTGCTTTGTTGCACATCCTTACTAACTTGGTAATTTGGGTCTATTTAATTATTGTTTATAAAGACAGTAAGAAATTATATCACATTATGACTCTAATGTGCGTTCCATGTTTACTATAGAGGCTGAGCATCTTTTAATACACTCGTTGGCTCTCCGTTGTGAAATTCCTACTGATACCTTTTGTTTCACTTTCTTTGGGCTGTTAATCTTTTCCTCATTTATTCAGAGGAGGCCTTTATTGTATTCAGTGTCTATTATACGTGCTGCAAATCTCTTCCCTCGGTGTGTGGCTTGTCTTTCTGTTTTCTGATGTCATCTACCTAGAAGTTACTGATTTTAATGAACTCTGATTTCACAATCTTTTTATGTATCATTAGGATTTTTGGTATGTTGTGTTTAAAGAATAACTGCCCTAAGGTCATAAAGATACTTTTCTCCATTTTTTTCTAAAAGTCTTAAACTTGTATCTTTCATATTTAAAATCTTTGTCCATCTGGGATTGATTTTTGTGTATGGTATGGTGTAAAGTAGGCATCTATTTTTTTCGATCTGGATAAGTGATACCACATACTGAGGAACTCATCTTTCCCCCACCAATACACTCTGTTACCAATCAGTGTCCATGTAAGCACGGACCAATTTATAAGCTCTTTATTGTGTTCCATTGAACTATTTGTCTATCCTGTGCCAAAACCTCACTGTTCGTTTCTATAGCATCAACATTTTATGTTGTTATCTGATAGGGCAAATACCCCTCCTCTCCTTTCTCATTTCTCGGAAATGCATTGACTCTTCTTGACCTTTTGTTCATCCATATAAATTTTAGGATTAGCTTGTCGAGTTCCATGCAAATTCAGTTGGGATTATGATTGAAAATGTCTTGAATATGTAGACCAATTTGGGAAGAGTTGTTATCTTTATGATATTAAATCATCTTATCCACGAGCATGGTATGCCCATTTTTTCTTAGATCTTTTTGATATCCTTCAATAAACTTTTGTAAGTTTCTCCAAAAAGGAAATTATAGAATAGTACTTAAGAGTGTATTCTGAAAACAAATGTTAGATTTGAACTCCTACTCTGCAACTTACTATGAAATATGAACAATTCATGTGATCTCTTTGGCTCTCAGTTTCTTTAACTGTAAATGGAACTAATAACACTTACTTCATAGGATTGTTATAGGAACACATGTGTTAATGTGTGTGTGTACACAATATGTAAATTACCCTACTATATAAATTAGGTGAGCTCTATAAAACTTTCGAAGAACAAATATTTCCAAAGTTATATTATATTACATACAATATTATATTTATTATATTTTATATTATATATATATGTGCACACACACACGTAGTGCTTGGAATAGTGGATGGCCCATAATAAGTGTTGTATAAGTCTTTGCTTTTATTATCCCTAGATACATTATATTCTGTTTTCCTACCATAAATAGCATTTTAATTGCACTTATGCATCTAACTGATTATTCCAATATATACAAATACAACTGACAGTAGTGTTAATCAAAACCTAAAAACCTATTAAATTTTCTTATTAATTCTAATAATTTTTGTACATTATTTTGTACTCTTTGTCATGTTATCTGCCAAAAATACTGCCTCTTTGGTTCTGGTTTTTATGAATTTTCTTTCTTTTTCCTGTCTTATTGCTTTGGCGAGAACTGTCACTATAGTATGGAATACAAGTCACAATAGCAAGAATCCTTTATTATTCCTAACTTTAAATGGGAATATCATAATATTTTGCCACTAAGTAAAATGTTGGCTATATATTTCAAGTAGTTATAGTATATCTGGCTAAAGAAATTTCCTTCCATTCTGAGTTTGCTAAGAATTTTAATCATAAAAAATCGATGATTTTATCAAATGTTTTAATTTTCTAATGTGGCAAGTAATTTTTTAATTTTGAACAAATCTTGTATCCTGAAATAATACAAATTTGGTCATAATGTATTAACCTTTGATTTTAGATTCAAATTGCTAATATTTTAATATATTTAATCAATAATCATGAGTTAAATTAGCCTATAATGTCCCTTCTTGCACTACCTTTTTGAGGTGTTCATATTGAGGATATAATGACCTCTTTTTGACTCTCTAAAACATTATGTAAATTTGGAATTATTCGTTCCTTGAAAGTTTTGTAGATTTTACCTAATTTATGGAACTGTCTCTGTCTGGTGTCTTCTTTAAAGAACTGTTTTTAAATATTGAATCAATAGCTTAATGACTATAGAATCATTAATTATTAAATCAGTTTTTCAGATTTTTATTTTCCTAAGACTGTACCCATCTTGTGGGAGTTTTTAAATTATTAGTATGATTTTTTCATCATATCATCTAATTACTTTCTAATCTCTGCTGCTTCAGTGCATAGTTATGTCCCTTTCATTCCAAATCCTGTTTACTTGGGTTTCTTGTTTTTTAGAGGTTTTTTGTTGTTGTTGTTGTTGTTTACTTTTATCCTTGATCAGTCTTGCAGAAATGTGCCTATTTTACTAGGATTTTTAAAGAAGTAACTTCTACTCTGTTGCTATTTCCATTGACTTTTTTTTTCATTCCTTTAATTTCTGACTTTGTCTTTATTATTTCCATACTTCTTTCTCTGGATTTTTTCTATTACTATTTTCTACATTCCAACACAGAATGGTTATCTCATTTCTCTTTAGTCTCTTTTCTTTACCATACTAACATTTAAAGCCATAATTTTATTTATAGGCATATAATTTATCTGCACCTCCACAAGATTTGACTTATAATATTTTCACTATGAGATTTTATTACATATTCATTATAGAGCTTCTTTAATTTCTGTTATGGTTTCTTTATTGTAATTCATTTCTAACATAACTTTACTGTTGCCTAAGAATGTGGTTTATAAGATATAGATTCATTAAAAGGCATACAGCCTATTTTTATAAATGTTCTATATGTGCTTGAAAAGAAAGTATATTATCCAGTCGTTCATGGAGGCTCTGTTTAGTGGTGCGACATTTCAGTTTGCAGACTCATCCTAGAAAAAGTGCTTTGAATGGTGGGTGAGGCTCTGGTGTCAATGCTTAGCTTCCCAAGGGATGTACTTCAAAGGTGACCATAGTAACATTCAACAATGTGATATGTAGCACTTTTTATAGATTGAGTTCACAAACTTAATTGTCCAACCTCATACATTATTTAAATCAAGCTCCTTAGATGTATTGTTCAAATCTTCTCTTCTATTACTGATTTTTTGATCTGCTTGACCTATTAGTGACAGAGACAACGATGTTAAAATTTCCCACTTAGATCATGAATTTGTCAATTTGCCCTTTTAGCAGGGTCAATTTTTGCTTTATGAATTTTGGGGCTATGTTATTGGATACATTTAAAATTTTAAATGTCATTGATTGAGTCTTTGTTAACATGTGATAAGTTTCTTATCTCTAAAATGTTTTTGGCAGTAAATGCTAGTATTTCTAAGATTAATGTACTATATCAACTTTCCTTTATCATTTTCCTGGTTGTGACAATGTTTTTTTTTCCCAATCCCTAAATTTCAGCCATTCTATATCCTTAGATTTTGTACCTCATAAACATTTGTTATGTTATTCTTTTTGAATACAGTTTGACATTCTTTATCTTTGAACTGAAGCGTTTGACCCTTTTACATTGAATCTGTTTTTTCATACATGTGAGTTCATCTCCACTATCTTATTTTCAACTTTTTTAAAACTTTTTTCTTCCTGCTTTCAAATTAATTGAGTTCTCCTCCCATCTCATTTTTTCTTATACTAGTTTTGGAAGTTATTTACTCCATCTTTATGCTTCTAAAAGTTGTTAAATGTGTTAAATTAAGTTTAACAGTTATTAAATTAAAGTGAAAAGTTAATTGTCTAAGTTTGGCTTCCCTGATTAATAGAATCTAGCACAAGGGCTTGGAGGCAGAGAGCATATCTGGCAAACAACCAAGGGAAGAAGGAGTGTGAGAATAGAGGAAGGATAAAGTGGAAAAACCCTTAATAAGGATCATTATCAAGGTCATTTCCATGAGCAGTGGAGACTTTATTCTGTTAAGTTTTCTGAGAAGCATGAAATATTGCTTCTAGAATTATCTGTCTGAACAGTGGGAAATGTGGATAGTTATATATCACCTTCAATTTTTTTTCTTCTAATTGCTACAGGGTTGCCCCCAGGGACAATAATTCCCCAAACCTTTATTTAGCACTTATACATGGGCCTGTTGGTCTCCTACAGCTTTGGAGAAGGTCCTGCAGAGTAAGGAGGAAAGGAGCTTGATGCATCTAGGTGGGATGCTGTCAGCATGTTCAAGGTCACCCATCACTGTGCACTATAGCTGCAGCTGAGGAGAAAGGGTGCAGGGCTGTCTGAAACATAAATTATCTCAACCCTTCTCTCAAAAAACAAGGATCGTAGAAGACTTTAAATCTTTAATCTTTAAATCTAATCATCACTCATCGTTCTATACCAATTTTTTTACTCTATAAATTTGCCATAGTTGATATTATTTTATAAAGTCAATGTTTGTCTATATTTTCCTGTCTATTATTTTTACTTACCAATCCTTCTAGCATTTCAGAACTTTCTTTTGAAATTTTCCTTCTTTTTCCTAAATTAAAAACCTCTGGAAATTCCTTTAGAGAAGACTGTTGTCAATAAATACTCCTGGTTTTGATTGTCTGAAAATTTATTTTTGTTGTCCTCATTTTTAAAAGAAGATTCATTCACTACAGAATCCTATCATGATAGCCACATTTTCTGCAAAGTGTGACGATATCATTTCCCTAGTTCTAGAGTTTGATTGTTGATGTTGAGCAACTATCATCAGTCTAATTTTTATTCCTTTAGGGTAATATGTCTTGTGTTGCTGTCTGCTTTTAAGTTCTGTCTTTGGTGCCCTAAAGTTTCATTGTTGTATACGTGGGTGTTGATTTACTAAATTTAGGCTTTGATGTCCTTTATCAAATTGGAAAAAGTTTCAGTTATTATATCCCAGAGTGGCCTCTTTCTTATTCCCTTTATTAATATCCTTTTGATATTCCAATGATAGAGATTCTGGGCCTTTTCACTCTGCCATCCACAACTCTCAAACTCTCTTACAGGTCTCCTTCAGGTCAGTCTTTCAATTTGCTAATCTTCTCTTCAAATGTCCACTAAGTTTGGACTTTATTTATAAAGATTTTTCATTTCTAGACATTCTATTTGGTTCCTTTTCAAACCTGGCTGATCGACTTTTATAATCTCTTGGGTTTGAGTGTTTAACATATTTTTAATTCCCTTTCTTACTTCTTCAAATAAATGCTTTGAATTTTCTATCTGCCAGTTCCACTATCTGCAGGCTTCAAGGTTCTGATTGTACAGTTGTTTTTGTCTGCTGACTCTTACAAATGGTGGTCTATGTCCTCATATGTTTATTGCTTTCTTATTGTAAACTCATGTTTCTAGGACTTTTATCTTTGGAAATTCCCAGGCCCGTGGTTAAAGTATTCTCTCTAGAGAGTGTTTATACACATATTTGTTTCTTCCAAACGTCTAAGGGCAATACCAACCTAAGACTTCTTAAAACTAAATTTTCAACATATAATTTTTTGCATCAAACATGTAATGTAAATTGAGACATCAAACCTGCATGAGGGAGGTTTGTGGATAAGAGTTCTCATGGTAGATGTGTTCTTTTATTCTGTTCTACCTACAGCCAACAGACATGTTCTCTCATTGCCTCCCATTGGGACACCTACTGAGGACCTCAGCTTTGTGCATGATTATCCCCACTTTGTTTGGCTCTATCCTTTTAATGTCCTGTATGTGTAACACATATGACACATGATTAATGCCAGCTCCAAAAATAGCTAACATATTAATTCAGACTTTCTAGTATTGGGCTTCTGTAAAATTACTTGTTGTCTCACCAGCTCAACCGTGCTTTTGAAAGATTTATTTTTTAAACCCTACATGTTCAGGACAGTTGTACTAATAGGAGTTCTTAACACTTTTTCTCTGTTCTTACCCTCCATAGATTTCACTTGTCAGATTTCTTAACATATCAACAAGACTCTTTCACATAAACAAAGAAAATAATATCTTTTCTAGTGTGCTATGAAAGATTGTGTATAAGAGTTGCCCAATAATCCTTAAATTCTTACCAAGAGTTAGCTAGGATTCTTTTCATCCCTTTTAGCTGCAACTGTGATTTATGATGCTGAAGGAGAGGGGATGGAGAAAATAGGACTCCCCAAACTTATTTGACTATGGGATCTCTTTTTTAATTGCACATCTCAAGGGATTAATGTTTAGGATAAAACAATTTGGAAGATGCTAGGCTACTTTAAGTCTCTAACTCTCCCAAAATGTTTCTTGAATTCATAACAACAAGCACTTATTACGTACATCAGCACTGTTAAAGCAGTGAAGGACTCCAAGGTGAAAGAGGTCCTTGATCCCAAGATGCTTATAGTGTCCTAACAATGTTCATACACATACATAAATAGTTATAACCCTGCACAGAATATGACCAAGGGCCTTCTGAAAATTAAGGCAATATTTTGGGGGCGAAAGCTTGGTGATTTCACTGCCAGATAGAAGGTTCACATCACATCTAAACATCTATAGTTAACTTTTCTAAAACTGAGCCTCTGGTATTTTCTCCACCCCTCCCCCCCCCCACCTGTTCCTTCTGGTGTCTTCCCCATCTACTTTAATGATACTTTTCTGTTTGCTCAGGTTAAAAACCATGTAATCATCCTTGAGTATTCTCTCACCTTAGACATCACAGCTAGTCCTTCAGATAAATTTGTTAGCTCTACCCTCAAAATACACTCAGAATCCAAATATTCCTCCCCACCATCACTAACACACTGGGTTAGTCATCATCTCTCACCCGGATTACTGTTGCTGGATTCTAACTGGTCTGCCTGCATCCCTTGCACCCCTGTATCTTTCCTCAAGACTGCAATAGATGTGATTGCTTTAATAAACCAAGTCATATCATGTAATCCTTTGGTGCAAAACAATCCAGTGGCTCCCCTGTTCCCCAATGTGCAAGGTCAAGGCTTTACAATGACCTGTAAGGCACTAAATTATTTCATCCCATTATCTCTTTGGCCTTCTGTTTTCTCCTTCCCCCTTAACTTCTTGTTCCACCCTTACTGGCCTCTTTGCTCTTCCTTAAACTCCCTGGGCACATTCCTACCTCTGCACTGCTGCATCTGCTGTCCCCCTGCCTGGACCACTCTTCACCCAGACACTCTTATGGTGTCTCCTCACACCTCCCATAGTTTTCCTTAACTGTCTTAAAGATGTTTAAATGTCATTTTCTCGGTAGGAGAACACTTACTCCCAATTGCAGTCCTCCCCACTCCCCAGCATTCCTTTCTCTGCCTTGTTTTTCTTTCTCCAAACATTTATCTAATACACAAAATAATCTAATTTTTCATTTGTTTATTGCTGCTCTCTTCCCCACCAGAATATAAGCTTCATAAGAGTGAACATTTTCACCTGATTTGTTTCCTGCTGCTTCCCCTGCACGTAAAACAGTGCCCAGCACATAGCTCAATAAATACTTGTTGAATAAAAAATGAGCAAAACAAGGTGTAGGTGTTACGAAAGGCTTAATGAAGAAGGTGCATCTGGGGAAAGACTGGGAAGAAAGGACTGAGTGAACAGAATGCTGACAAGAGCCCCAGAGTAGCTTGCTCCCTGATGCAGCTGTGGCAGTGGCTGGCCTCTGACCTTGGCCAGGTCATAGCCTGTCTTGGTTAGGCTCTGATGCATCAGGACTTCAGGTTGGGATTCCTGAGAAGGTCTTGATGGCCTACAGAAGTCAGGGTATGCTTAACTCTGTCCCTGCTTCACCAGTTTTGCACATCTCTTATGGATATGCAGTATTTCTGCACAAGATTGCATGTGAAAAGCATTACATGGCCAACACTAAAGGTAACCCAAAGCATTGCTCTTGGTAATCTCTAAGGCACTTGCCCCTCCTTAAACATCATGGGATTTCGGGACAGCCCAGTAGGGAGGATGAGGATGGACAGACTTTCCAATGTAGCAAACCACTCCTTAGATCAGTCTGGTTGGAAATCAAAGCAGTGAAGTCCACACCCTACAGCAAGAGTCCTGAATCTTGCCATGGCCAAGCTGCTCTCTCCGAAGGCCAAGTATGGAACAGCCACAATGCCCACACCCCACCCTGTGGCTTCGTGAGTGAGGTGAGTGAGGAGCAGAGCAGACAGCCCAGCTGGGGGAATTCAGCAGGTATCAAAATTCAGTTTGCTCAACTTCCTGGATAAATTAAGAGCCCAGGATTCCAGCCTCGCGCTAATTAAATCATAAGAGAAAATGACAGAGTGAAGAAAGACGACACTGGAGTGGTTGAAAGCTGCTGAAAGTCTGTGCTAATGATAGCTGATTCCACATTAGCACGGGCGCCTTCAGTTACTGCTGTAAATGTGCTGATGCAAAGGCTTTTGTCAGGCCAAACACATCTGTGAATAATTGAACAATATTCATGTCGAAGGAGTCAGCAATTTATCACCGACTCGGCCTCTACTTTTAGGAGTGAATAACTTTTTGAGTGAGGAGCTTAAAAATGTGTGTCTACTCACCACTGCTGTTGCCGAAGAAAGCTCAGACCTGGCAACTCTTATATGTGACAGTCGGAAATGATCCGAGTTTTCTCCATGCAGGACTGGGAATTGGATGCAATGAGGTTAGACACTCTCCCCACTCCCATTGATGCACATGACCCTCACACACACACCCAGAGGGAGACGCATCTGCAGTTATCTTAGTATCTCCAGGTAGCCACTCAGGCCTGCCCCAGGAGCCCCAGGCTACAGGGTCACTGCTTAGGCCTGAAAGACTAATGTGCCCCAAGCAGCTGTCAGCTCAGCCACCAGCCCCTCCAGCCTGAGACCTCAGACAGGCACTGAAGCCAGCCAAGAGAGTCGTGAGGAGCCAGCCTGTCAAGATCAACTCAGCACCAAGAGAAACGACTAAAAAGTCAAAGCCGAGAACTTTAAGTGTACACAACACTACAGAGCCTGTCTTCATTGACAAGAAACCCAAGGCCCAGAGGACAGTGACTTGCCCAAGGTACAGGAGTAGCAGGGCCACACCCTATGCTCCTCAGCTTCCTCGTATCTTTCAGACAAGTGGACTCACACATCCTCCCCACAAGCAGAGATCTGCAAGGCAGAAAGCACTTTGCAAACACTCAAACAGTAAACATCGGGAAGAATGAATTGCTGGCCTAGCCGTTCAGCTCCTGGGGCTCTGTGTGTGTATGTGTGTGTGTGTGTGTGTGTACACATGTATGTATATGTAATGTGTAGGTGTGTGTATAGGTGTGTGTATATGCATGCATGCATGTATGTGTGTATATACCTGTGTGCATGAGTGTATGTCTCTGCATGCATGAGTGTGTACATGTGTATGTGTAGAGTAAAATATGTGGGTATGTGTTTATATCTTCGGTCATTTCTTTCTTCCAGAAGGTCAGACACATCACAGACCTTGGGTGGAAGAAACTGCCTGCCCCAGAGAGTGACTGAGAGAGTGGCCCTGGTATTGATCTCAGTGAAGCCCTGGTATTGCCATTTGGGTCGTGGAAGCTGACCAGAGCAGAGCCCTCTCTGATGACCCTCTCACCCCTGGTCCTGCCCTTCCTGGCCAACAGCCCACAGCCAATTTCCTCTCAGATCCACAGCCCAGGCCATCCTCACATCCAGCTGCTGATGAAGCTTCTCTCCATGTGGATGGGAGGGAAGGAGACAAGCCAGGAGGAGGGGACCAGCTCCAGATGGAGCCAGACAGTAGTGCGATGGGATAAAAATAGAGTCAGCCATGGCTGTCTTTAAGTGTGAATCCCAGGCAGGGGCACATGATGGTTGGACAGGACCCTGAAAGATCCTGAGACCCCAGTTCCATCTCCCTGCTGCCGTAGAAAACAGGCAGGTCAGTGAGTTTCCTGAACCAGCTGTACCCTAGAAACATCAGGTTACATGACATTTGCCACTAACCCACTGTGTGTCTTAGATCAGTCACACTCCCTCCCTGTGCCTCATGCTTCACAGCCATGAACGAGGAGTTGGCCTTCCTCCCAGCTTTCTCCCCCACTTCCTTCTCTAAGCTTCAGAATGCAGTGAGGGGTCCACACATGGGGATGCCCCCCTTACAGGCTGGGCCTTCTTCCTCCCCACCAGGAGTTCAATTCCCCCAGCTCTGCATTTTTAAGGACCCTTTCACAGATGTAAGTGACAAACTGGGATAAAAAGGAGAGAAATAGAACCTATCACTTTGCTCAACTGAGAAATCTGAAGGTTAACTCGCTTCATGCCTGGATATACTCAGAGGCTCTGGTGGTGGCACCTGGGCCCTATTTTTCATCCATCAGCTGGACCCACATGAGTTCAGTCATTAGACGGGGCTTCCTTTAGGTGGCTGTGTGGCTGCTGCAGCCCCTCCCTTCTCACTGGTTCAAATCCAGGAGGAAATAAAGGATTTCTCCTGTAGTAACTCCCCCAAAGTCTTAGACTTGCTCTGTGGTGATGAGCCAAGGTGGGGAGCCCAGCCCTGGTCAGGGAGGACTGGAAGAAGGAAGCTTGGTCCACAGCATGGCTTCCTGTCTCCCAAAGAGAGTTTGGAACCCAGAACAAATAAGCAACTCTAAGGGACAGATGGATACCGTGGCTCCAGGATTGTTAGTAATACGGTTTTTTATCAACAGAATGCGAAATGTTCCACCTCCACTTCCCTCTGTTCACCCCTCCTCTCTGCTCTTTGCTTCCTGCCTCAGGGGAAAGTGTCATACACGTACCTACTAAATGAGACCCAGAAAGCAAGAGCTCTGCTTACACCCCTGAAGGAGGTCAGAACCTCTCAGGAAGATGAGAGTAGGTGCACGGAGTAACCTTAGAGAAAGCGTGTGTGCACACACACACAGAGTGAAGTGGATGGTGCATTCAGGCCCCGCCAACAGAAACGTCATCATTGTTCATTGTGTTGGTTATTTGTGGTCATAGGTTGTGTCCCTGATCCAAGGCCACACAAAAGGCTTCACTGTCCACCTCCTGCCTCTAGGTCCCCAAACTTCCATCCTGTCACCAGCCAGAGCCACCCTGGGGTCCACCAAAGGCATCTGCTGCTGCAAAATTAGCAAATCCAAATAACAACAAGCCTCGCTCCAACATTGGTGCCACCTCTCTGCCCAGAAACCTCAATTTGTTTTCCTGCTGAACATTCTAGTTTGTAAATAACATCAAATAAATATACATTGTTGTTTTTTACACTTAGTACCATGACAGCTGAAGAAAACTGGGAATGGCAGGCAGCTTACATTTAGAAAGGCAGGCAAGAAAGCAGAGGACACCCAGGACAAGTCCATGGTGGGGTTGGTCATCACCAACCAGAGCCTGCTCTCCACTTCAGCTCTGATCCCCCAAATAAGAAGCAGCACATCCCAGACCTTCACCCAATGAAATACCAGGGGAAATACTGGATGGGATGAGTCTCTGTCCTTTACTCATTGCAGATGACACACAGACATGCACACACACACATGCACACACACAGCACAGACATGCACATAGGCATGCACACACATAGGCATGCAAAAACACAGGCATACACACATATGCATGTGCACATATGAACATGCACACACATGCATGCACAAATATGCATAGGCATGGACACATGTGTGCGTGCATACACACAAATGCATGTACACACACATATGCATGTACACACATATATGCATGTACACACATGTGCATGCATACATGGTCCTCAGATTGTCTCAAAAATTGTGTCTCTGATATTTTAATTTTTCCTGCCTAACCTGCCCCATCTCTTTTGCCATTTTGAGCCCTAACCCTTAATGAAGACCCAACTCCAGTACCATCTCCCAGGGACCCTCTTCTCCCCTCCTGAGCCCAGGAGAGCTCTTTTGTAGGGTCTCCAGCTGCTGCTCATACATGCACCCCTGGTGTCAGTATCACCCAGCACCACCCTGCAGCACAGAAAGAGGCAGGAACCCCTAATAGGCAGGGTATAGTTAGCATCACCCTGGCTAGTTTGAGTCCTGGCTCTGCAGGGACTGTGCACACGAGGGCAATTTGCTTGCCTTCCTGTGCCTCAGTTTCCTCATCTGTACAATGGCAAGGATGATGCTCACACTGCCCAGCAGCCAGGTTGTTGTTACAAGGATCCCAGGAGTGACTAGCAGAAAGCACTCAGCAGTACGACAGGTCGAAGCCGTTCTCACGTCCCCTGTCCTCCCAGCCAGACCCTCGGTTCCCTGAGGGTTTAGTTCCCCTCTGTCTGCTCTAGAGAGCCTAGTATACAGCACGTGCTCAGAATGTGCTTGTCAAATGAGCATCTGCGGTAAACATGGGAAACCCCTTGAGGAGGCCAAGATGTGGGGACTGCCCTGGCCCAGATCCTTCTAGACCAAACCCCAGCCCACCCCTGTGACCCCAACAGTCTGGGTTAAGACCTGACTCCCTTTATCCCAGGGGACGTGAGTGCCTCCATGGCTGCCTGGCAGCCCCAGTGTCTTTCGGGGAGAAGGATGGTCTTCATGGTGTTTATTTTAGAAGCCGTTTTCTTTATGTGCACCTGGGCCATGCCATCTCGAGCCCACAGAATAGCAAATACACTTTTAAAAATGAGCAGGCTATCAACAGGAACAATATTCATGACATTCAATTGGGAAGGCAGGAGGTAAATGATGAAATTAAAGATATTCCTGGCAGGAGCCAAAGAGCAGAGAAAGCCGTTGAGCTGCAGGCTAGGGCTGGGGGGGGCTGGTGGAAATGAGGGGGTTGCCGGAGCTCTTGAGCAGTAACGTCGGTAGGGGGTCAGGCACACAGACAATCCAGGGAGAGAGGCTGGCAAGGAAGAGAAGAGGGAGCAGCAAGGAAGGGGCCCCGGGAAAAGAAGGGACATCAGCACTGATTCCCAGGGAGAGACATTGCTGCTGAGCCAGGACCCCTCACCTCCTTAGGTGTTGGTAAAACAGAGTCCAGACACCACTATACTGAGCTGGAGGAGGGGGTGGAAAGGGGACAGATTGCTTAGGAAGGTTAAACTCATTGCCACATTGAAAACACCCACAACTCACGGTCCGTGTTATTTGTGCCTTCCCCTCATCATCGCTGTTATTAGACTTACAATGCTGACATCTGTTCACCAAGCATGAGTCCCTGTGTTGTGTGAGGGACTGGGTGTCTGGGGCACACATGTGAATCAGAGATTGCTCCCACCCTGATGAGGGAGGCTGGCTGATTATCAGGCAGGCGACCGAGCCACTGACACTGCAAAGGCCTTGACTCTAGCGCTGAGCTCAGCCTGTTCCTCGTCTTCGCAGGCCTAGGGCTGGGCTGACAGCATCCCAAGGCTCTGCTGTGTCACTCAGACCCACAGAGGGTGGGCAGGCCCAAGGTCCACCAGCCCTGCGACATGGCTCCTCGCTCAAAGCCGGCCCGAGCTGCCCTAGACCTTGGACGAGGCTTCCTCTTATCAAGGTCGCTCTGGAAACCCGGCTTTCAAATTGTTTCCCTGGTTCAATCAACTTTCACATTCATAATACAACAGAGATCTATGGGGCCACTGAGCTGAAAGCGTCTGTGGCTTTTCATTTCCTGCCATGATTAGGGGGATAATCACTGTGCTTGGAAAAATAATAAAGCCCAGGGTCTGACGCGGGATCAAAGTAAAGAGTCCGGCCACACACACAGGCCCAGAGATGCAGTGACACGTGGGCTTAAACCTCCCCCAAAGGGCAGGAGGAGGGGAGAGGCCGTCTCCGCAGCCTGCAGGGAGGGCTGCACTCCAAATCTGGACTCTGCGTCAGCACTGGGGGCACCAAATGGAAAATGTCTGCCACCTTGGCCCTCTGGCTCCTCAAATTGGGAGGACAGACAATTGAGCTGGAGCTAGATTTGCACACCCTCCTATGCCCAGCAGAGAAGAGAGAGGCGAAGGGAGGCCCCGACCACCCTTTGCTCCTCGAACCCCGCCCCCAGGCCTTGGAGAACTGGCGGCCCAGCTGGTAGAACCAGGGGGCACATACAGCTGGTAAGTGTTGGGACGTGGGGCTCATCTTGGACATACCAAGTGGCTCGTCGAAATGAGACTTGGAGATATTAGGAAGAGAGCTCAAGAAGGGATCCAGAATAAAAGCTGTGTTCAAGTTGGAACCCCACAGGCTAAGCCCTGGGTCTGTATCCACGCCTGCCTGGTGGAGAGGGCAATTTCAGCCCTGCTGCCCCACAGACCACTGACGCAAGTGTCAACTGTTGAGCCTGACGGGTCTGCAGACCATGAAAAGGGCTCTAGCCAGGCAGGGCTACTCCGCAGGAAGGAGAAGGGACATGGGAGGCAGAGGCTCTCCCAGAGGAGAGCATGGTGTGCTTGACAGGACCAGCCTGACCAAGACCCAGGGCTGCACATTGGCTACCAGTTTGCCCCATGTCCCCTGCCACTCTCAGCAGGTCACCTCATCCTCAGAGCCCAGCACAGTGTCCACCACACTTTCCTCCCCAGTCTGGGCCTTGGATCCCTCATTTCTGAAACGAAGGGTGCTGTCTGAGCCCCATCCCCCTCCCCAGGAGTTCACAGTGAGGCTTACCAAGGAAAGTGTGCTATTGGAAAAGGCACACTTGGGGGCTGAGGAACTCCAAAACCTCCTCCCCTACTATCAGGAGGGAGACCCCTGGGTCAGAAAACCACCTCACAGACAGTATCCTTCATCCCCAGAGCTATCCCAAGAACACTTTGCAATGCAGCCTGGGCCAGGTTGAAAGGAGAATGTGCCTTTAGCACAAACAAGGTCAAGGTTTTCATTTCTCAAGGAGTAGGGACACATTAGCTAGCATTTCCCCTACACTAGAAAGGAGAATTCCTCTTGTGGCCTAGACTGGATAGTCCATCAAGAAAATTTATTTTCAAGGAGGCAAGTTACATTTGCCTTCGGGAATCTCAGGAGTACCAGCAGCCGCAATGCGGGTGGAGACACAGATCTGAACTTGAAGCTGCTGAAATTTTCCTTTTGCTTCTGTCCCTCCCCCCCTTTCTAAAGTAAGCAAAGACTGAGCAAAGGAAGACCCCACTCGCTGGTCTTGTCTGGACCTAGGGTCAGCATGTGCAAAGCACAGCAGGTGGGGCTGGACTTGCTTTGATAGTGGTTAGGGAAGACAGAGGTGTCCGGGGGCAGGACAGGGAGGACTTAAAGGATGTGTAAAGATATCAGAATTTCAAGGAGCTGGGAAAGAGATCCTGCAGAAACAAGGAAGTTTCTGTAAGAAAAATCCACCTGAGCATGAAATAAGGGAGCAAGTTCACTCTTGAATGCTACTACAGCAAAGTAACAGCTCTAGTTTCCACTGGAGGTCAAGGCACAGGAGCCAAGCACAGCAGAATGTGCAAAGGGGTAGCTTGTCCCACAGTCACCTGATGGGCACAGCCCCAGCCCAGCATTGGTCCCTAACCAGAAAGTGCTCCTACAAGCCGCCCTGCCTAGGAGGAGGACTTGGCCTCTAATGGGGCTTTGCTGAATTCCAGTTTCTGCCTTTATAAAATGTAGATGATAAATAATACATCTCCATGCACACCGGTGTGGAGTGAATGTGATGAAGTTCAGGGAGGTACTTTATAAACAGGAAGCCACTCACAAGTAATTGGAATGATCACAACACAATATAATTGCCTATTTTCTTCTAAAAGCAGCTTTTGACTTTGTGTTTCTACCTTTGGCTGGTATGGAGAGCAAGAAGACTGGGGGTCCCATTCTCAAGGAGCATGGGTGTTCCCGTTTTCTCTTCTCTATATCTGTGGAATCTCATCTACCCTAGAGGCTCCACATGCCTTCCATGCGTTATGATGCCCAAATCATCCTAGAATCCAGACATCCCAGGGAACCTCTCCACTTGGATCAGCCTTAAGGCCTTCTTCTATGGCTGCCATATCAAAGTGCCACAGACCAGGGGACTTAAGCAAGTCCAAGATCAAGATGTCAGCAGGGCTTGTTTCTCCTGGGGCTTCTCTCCTGGGTTTGTGGACAGCCATCTTCTCCCTGTGTGCTCTCATGGTCATCCTTCCATGTGTGTCTGGGTCCTAGTCTCTCGTTCTCATAGGAAGAGCAATAATATTGCATTATGACCCCGTACAATGACCTCTGTTTAACTTAACACCCCTTTAAAGATCCTATCTTCAAATACAGCCACTTCCAGAGGTCCTAAGGGTCAGGACTTTGACATACAAATTTGGAGGGACAGCTTATGATAAGACCCATCTCTGTTGCCAGTAATTCCAAGAAGGAGTTACTTCTTGGCAAGGCCTCTGGCCAGGGAGGCAGCCTCCTCATTGATGCTGTCTTTACGTCTGAGTTTGCTTGACCCCTCCAAAGCTTTTGTTGAAATATGATCCCCAGTGTTGGAGGCCTGAGGGCCTAAGAGGAAGTGCTGGGTCATGGGGCAGATATTTCATAAAGAGCTCAACACTGTCTCCGGGGATGAGGGAAGTGAGTATGTGCTCACTCTTAGTTCTCCCAAGAGCTGGTTGTTAACAAGAACCTGGCATCTCCCTCCCCTTCCTCTCCCTCACTTTCTCTCCTGCCATGCAATCACTGCACAAGCCAGCTCCCCTCTCCCCATGAGTGGAAGCAGCCTGAGGCCCTCCCCAGAAGCAGATGCAAGCCCCATGCTTCTTGTACAGCCTGCAGAACCATAAGCCAAATAAACACCTTTTTTTTAATAAACTTCCCAGCCTCAGGTTTTCCTTCAGAGCAGCATAAATAGATGGAGACACAATCTTTCTCCTCACAGTACCATCCCACTGCTGAGTCATCTCCTAAGGACACGTTCCCACCCAATTGTGACCACCTGAGGGGAGGACCCTGGCTTCCCTCAGGGTCCCCAGCATCTCCCCCAATAGCTAAGAAAAAGAAAGCATTCAGGAAATTCCCACAGATAATGAAAATCTGCCATACCCACCTAGGTCAAAGAAGAAAGCCACTTCTAATATTTAGAGACGGCCCATTCCAGCATATACCATAGTGTAGGCAACTAAACGCCAGGTTTAATTTCTTACTCCCTTTTATTGTGTGATCAATAACTTCGTTAAATCTTTAAAAATAAGCTGCAGGGCAAGACTAGGAGTCATAAAAGTGGAGAAGAGGACAAGGTCTGAGGAGCCTACGAGAAGCACTATTACTAGGATGCTGGCGTTACAAGGGATATCAATATTAATGGTAATATTACTGCCAGAAAGCATCAGCCTCAATATTTTGCAGGTTCTTACAAACACCTTTAATGGGTCATGACAGACAGGCAGTTTCTGGGTGGAATTGAAATGGGCTGCAATGAAGACTGAGAGATGGGGACCTAGCAATCTGCTTCTCCCTGGGAGAACTGGCCTCCATGCTGCCTTCCCACGACCTCAGCAAAATTCAGGGTGCAGAGTTGCTTTGGAAGCTAGGTGGCACCTCGGGTGCCCCCCCAGGGATTCTTCTTGGAGCCTGAAGAGCTGAAGAAAAAAACTCTCTGTAAACTATCAATGTCGCATGTGAACAGGGTGTTGATTGCAGCCAAGGATGTGAATATGGGCCTGTCCCACTTTAAGCAGGAAATGCACTCCGTGATAGGAATGTGACCTATTTGAAATCATATCCTTTTGCATATACACCAGGAGGGCTCACTCTTTCAAAAGATTCTTCAGTGAAATAATTTATATAGCCAAGCATCCTTTTGTGAAATGAATACAGGTGTGCTCTCCCTTAAGCAAGTCTAATTTACAAATTCAATTTAATTCAACAAATGTTTATTGATTACTTTTTCTGTATTCATGGTATTGTGCCAGTGCAGGTGATAACTGAGATATTTAAGACATGATCCCTCCCCTTAGTAAACTCGTATTCTAACAGACAGAGACAGACAAGTAGACAAATACCTCTACAAATTTGGTATATGCTATGGTGAAGACATACTTAAAATTCACATGTGGGGATCAAAATAAACCAAACAATTAATAATGGAATAGTCAAGGAAAGCTGAAGGGAAAGTAGGGGACAGTTGAAAGGAGGGGACAATTGAAATGGGCTTTGAAGTTTAAATAGGAGTTTGCCAGGCTGAAATGTGGCCACATCCAGCATGATAAGGAACCAGTGTGCCTATGTGTGGAACATACACGGCTGGTGAGGAAAGGATGTTGAAGAAGAAATGGAGGGAAATTTTTTGGATATACAGCCCTCCCTACTCTGAAAGATTTGGTTGAGCCATACTCCAACCTTTATTCTTCACTCACTCAGCTAATGTACCTAAGAAGTCACCACAGGATTCCTGTAACTAGCCAGCTTCCCTGCTGCATTGGCAATGTGACTCAATTTATAAAATTTTGATTTATGTACTTAAAGAAATTCATTGATTTTGTGGAAAAAGATACATTGGTAAGGAAAAAACTGCCACATCTGAGTGTTCACATAGAATGCAACGAAATAAGAAGCTCAGTGGGAGCTCAGTGCTTGGCTACACAGGGTGCACAGGCAGCCCTGGGAAAGGGAGGGGCTCAGAATTGCATTCCTCCAGCCTGGACTGGAGGTATCACGAGGAAATATTCATTTGAGCCAAAACTCTTCTAAGTATATCCAAACAAAGTGCATGAAGAGGGTGTGGATCCCACTCCCCAGGAGGCTCAGCATCTGCATTCTGGAGACACAACCCACATTTCTCTGAGTGTTCCTCTACTTGTATGGAAATTGACCTCCTGGGTTCACAAATTTTCCACCTGCTCTGGGACCTTCTGCCACTCTCTCAAATTTTTGTTATTTTTATAATAGAACCCTACTGATGGCCAGATGGAGCAAAGTCATCTTTACCACCATCATCATCAGAAGCAGCATCACCATCACTTTCCTGTCACATACATTGAAAACTATATATTCTCTCATTTGATCTGGAAAGAACCCTGAAAGTCTGTGCTCTCCATGTCCCAGAAGAGGGGACATGGCTCAGAGAGGTTGTTCAACTTGTCTGGGGTCCCACAGCTAATTATTCACCAACGTAAACGTAAAATTGAATCTCCAGGCAACCAGTAAGAGTAACTGCTCTTACTGCACCCTGTTTCCAATGAGTGTTGAGTCTGCCTCGTAAGTGGGCCAGAGCAGGTCACCAGCTGGAGGGTGTGAACTGAGAGACCTCAGTCAGACTCCCCGATTCTCAATTTTTCCCTGTCTAGTTGCAGGGCAAAGGCTACACCCTTTCATTCCGTGCATGTGTTTGGGGGCTAAAAATAAGGAGCTTCAATTTACAGGGTTTGTAACCTTCCCAAAGGCCTTCTACATTTATAACCACAAAACTCATTTTACAAGGGTGCGCAAGAGGTGTGTGTACCACCAAGGGCAGCAGCAAGAGGAAGTTCCCAATGCTGTCTCATACGAACAGGCCTTGAGACAGAGCTGGAGCAGCTCCAGGCTAGCCTTGAAGTCACACAAAGAGGTCGTCTAGGCCCCAGGTTCTTGCCATGTTTCTGCTCAGCATTCTTGGCAAGTTGGCCGCTCTCCTCCTGGTCATGAAATAGCTGCCATTGGCAGAGGCAGGTGTTTCCTCCCCACATACATGAATCAGAAGAACAAAGTGTCCCCTTAT
Organism: Otolemur garnettii; assembly: GCF_000181295.1. Taxonomy (NCBI): domain Eukaryota; kingdom Metazoa; phylum Chordata; class Mammalia; order Primates; family Galagidae; genus Otolemur; species Otolemur garnettii. The sequence continues at coordinate 7,531,797 of NW_003852469.1, read as the reverse complement.
TTAGGGTGAGACACCTCCCAGTAAACACCCCCTTACTTCTCATCAGCCACAGTGGGATCACATGCACATGCCCTTTCAGTCCTGCTTAAAGGAATGAGATTGGCCAGACTGGCCTGGTCAGATCAGCATTCTTCTTCTGCAGAAGGCAGGGGCTTGTGAAGTACACCCTCACCAGAACTTGAATAAAATCTGGGTTCCAGCTGGTGAAACAGCTGAACAGGCAACCAACATAGGGTGACCAGATGTCCTGCTATTGGTGGGACAGTCCAGCTTTTCAACAATTTGTCCTGTGTCCCACAGCATTTTTAAAAAGTCCCAATTTTTGGAAAAAATGCACGAATGGTTGGGAGAACAAGAAAGGAATATACGGTTTTCGCTGTCATGTGGCTATTCTGCCAGAATATGAGTTTTATATTATTTTTGTTAATTTTATAATGTCAAACTGTAATAATAACAAATAATTGCTGAGAAGTGATTATCGAGAACTGCTTATCAAAGTTTGCATTGTTGTCAGGCCCTGCCTTGCCCCATCCCCTGCCCCGCCCCCGCCCTGCCCTGCCCCCAGGCCATGTTGTCCTGCCTTACCTATGTTAAAATCTGGTCACCCTAAACCAACAGTATCTTCCACTTATCCTTCATTCTCAGAAAGAAAAAGAATCATAGATTCTTTCAAAGGCCCCTAGAGAAGCAGATACCTCCCCAGTAGTACCAGCTTTATAGGGGGGAGTAGCTAAGCTTTGTAACCCCACCAGCCACTAATGCCTGTGCTCCTATCAGCTGTTAGGTACTTATCGGGTATCTGGTTAAGAAAAGTCTTATAATGAATCCCAAGGAGCTCCAGATTGCATTTCTAAAAGATCAGAAAATAGGGCGGCACCTGTGGCTCAAAAGAAGTAGGGCGGCAGCCCCATATACTGGAAGTGGGGGGGTTCAAACCCAGCCCTGGCCAAAAACTGCAAAAAAAAATCAGAAAACAAAGCAGCAACCCTAGATTCCCAGCTAGGGCAGGGCTCCAGAGGGCAGGAACTCAGACCAAAAAGAGGCCAGAAGGACACTCAGATGCCAAGGCATGAGTAGAAACGGCAGGGGGAAGGGGCCAGGAGGGTCAGTCCTTTGCCCAGCACTTCAGGCCTGAACTGACCCCTGGGACCCTGGGTGGGGCCGTGAAGTTGAGAAAGGAAGTGAAACCAGCCACAAGAGAGGCAGTGACTCCAACCAGGTAAGTCAGACCTTCGGGACTCAAGTCCTAAATGTCCCATCAGATCTGTTCTTTTTAACGGTGAATATTTTCACCCGTAACACCCAATCAGCAACTCTTGCTTTTATCCGTTCCTCCCCTTCACCTGTCTGCTTCTCTGCTGTTCACATACTGCGTTTGTGACGGCTGGTTTGAGTCAAGGCCAACACCAGCAACACATTACAAGTGTAGGGGGTGGTCTTTCCTAATTGCCATCAAATACTAATCTTCAGGATGTCAGAACAAGAATTCCTGGTGATTCTTGGGAGCCCCCAAATTGTAATTCTTTCTTTGTCATAAGGCTTTGTGTGTTTTAAAATAGTAATGAGCAGCTATAATAATAAATGGTGAATTGTTTCTTAGCTATAAGGTTATCACAGGAGTTTTGTTATTAAAAACATCATAAATGGATGGCTTACGGTTATGAAAATATAACAAGATAGCCATATACCTTAAGATTATGTAATTCAATATAATTGAAATTATATACTTCCATATATAAAAATGATCTCTCCCCAATACAGGCGGTCCTTGAGTTACAAACATCTGACTTATGTATAACTCACACTTACAAACAGAGGCTATTACAGATAACAGGTAAACCATACCTGTTTCAACGTACACATAAATACACCTTAAGAACAAACCTATAAAACCTACCTCATTTGTAACCTGGAGAATACCTGTGGAGACTTCTGATTATCAAAAGCATTAAAAGACAATACTAGCGAAAATAGGTATCAAATAAAAATCATTTGCAGATCAAAAGATAATAACTTAATATTTAATATTTAAATGCTATCATTCTCAAAATACAATTGTAAAACACAAAACATGTCAGTCTTTTTTTGCATGTGACAAATATTCCAGGCAGAAAACTTCTTTTGTTTTACACTGACATTTTTTTAAATTGGTAAGATTGCATCAAAAGTAACTTCAAGTTGGCATTAGGGTCCACGATACTTTATATATGCTCATTTTCTTTTTTAATGGCTAAAACATTTTGCCTGCTTGATCTGATTTTAGTTTTGTCTTCGAATTTGTTATAGCTTTGGCTAATTCAGATTTTGAAATCAGTTTCACTTTAATGTGGTTGCATTCCCACAACAACATTCGCATTTTCTCTTTGCATTTCTCTGTTAGCGTATTTGCAAATAACTGTAATGTAACACATAGCAAATATTTAAGCCATAAACATTTTGGGTAGTAATGGAATAAAATAACTTGCACATCTCTTAGCAAGGGTTCCTAACAGCACCGCGCAGAATCACATGCTGAAATTGCCAGTTTAATGACTTATTTCGCTTCCAAAACTTATTATTTCCTGGAACACCACCCACAGAATTTGTATAAAGTATTCCATGTGTATAGGCTTACTAATATTTATTTTATCTACAATAAGGACTCACCACTGGCAGCACACAGCGTGAGGAATATGCTCTTACCACACAGTAAAGACTATAAGCCCCTGAACAGACTTTAACCACCACTCTCTCACCTGCTCCCATCTGGGTTCCTTGACCTTGACCTTCAACTCCTGGAGTCATCATTTCTGTTCAGGTTTTCTCTTTTATGTCAGCAGATTCTTTCAAAGCGGGAACATGTCTATGTTGATTGTTAAACTTTACTTGTGCAGGAGACTTTTAATACTTCTTACCATTCTCCTGTTTCTCAACTGATGTTTTTTAGAATTGGGGAAATATACACATGTCTTGAGGAATTCTGGTAAAGAATTCTCACCTAGAATGCTCTAGGGGCCACCACATGGCTGTGAGGAAAGTCTCTCCAGGCACAGGCTGGTTGGTCCAAGTCAGCCCCTATGATACTATCTTGAGACCCCCTTCTGCTGGCTCAGGTTGGAGGACAATTGTACCACCAACACAGCCCCTTCCCACACAGTCCCACTCCTCCGCCTGCCATGATCCTGGCCCCCTGTCCAGCTAGTTCACCTCAAGATCACCCAGACCTGCCTGCCTTTCACCCCTGTTTCCTCTACTCAAATTTCCCTCTTGCATCTCTGTACAATCCCAGCCCCCAGACAATCAACTCTGCTTCCAACATTCTGATTTTCTGAGCAAGTTCAATAACAGCCAGGAGCTTGGCCTAATCACCACTATGACAATTTAATTAAAGCAATCCAGGCTAAGGTATGAATCATACATAAATTTTCACTTACCACCAATGTTGCAAATTATCACTGCATCTTCATGAGCCTCAGCTTTTCAATCTATAAAATGGAAAGAAAATTTCTCAGCTTCTAATATTTTTGAGAAGATGAAATAATATAAAGCATACAGCTATTAAGTGCTCTCAGAAAAGTTTCTTTCATCCTTCTCCAAAGAATATAGTATTTGAATTGTAAAGGAAGAGTTTTGTTTATTTACTGTTTTTTTTTTTTTTCAATTTCAGATTTACATGAGGGTACAGATTTCACAGCATGCATTTGTAAGGTTAAAGCCTGATTTATAAGTGTGTCCCACACCCAGGTAGTGTCCCATATGCCCATACAATGTACTGTTGGGTGGGAATTTATACAGCCCTTTCTCCCCTGCCCTGTGCTTGAATTTCATTGAGTTCTTCTCTCATGTAGGTGTTGATCTATTAGTTCTGATTTAGTACTGGATACATGGAATGCTCATTTTTCCATTCTTGTAATACTTCACTTAGGAGAATGGTCTATCATTCCATTCAGGTTATTGCAAAAGTTACATAATTTCCATCTTTTGTTACGACTGGACAATATTCCATGGTATGCACATACCACAAGGTATTAATCCACTCCTGTGTTGAAGGGCACTTGGCTTGTTTCCACATCTTTACAATTGAGAACTGTGCTGCTATGAACATTTAAATGTGAGTATCTTTACGGTGGAATGACTCTTTTCCCTTTGGGTAAAGACTTAGTACAGGGATTGCAGGAACAAATGGTAGGTCTGCTTTGAGCTCTTTGAGGAATCTAAAGAAAGAGGTTTTGAGTGCACTTGGGTCATGTATCAGCTTCCAATCCCCAGGAGCAGAATCTGCTCCGTTTGTAAATGCAAACATCATCAGAAAAAGCATCAGCATGGCCTCTGTCCTTATGCCCCAAAAGCCCAGGTTTGCTAACCTTGTGTCAATTTCAGTGACTCCACATCCTGCAAAGGGGGACCTGGATGGACTACGAGGGTTAGCCTGCCCACTCAGTGCTCAGGCCGCCACGCTGGACCGAAGTAAATGCTCAATAAATGCTTGCCAAATTGAATTTCCTCCTCCCTGGATTAATCAGTGGCCGAAGCGAGGCACTGCCCCCTCTGGGGTGGCTCTGCCACCCACAGGCTTCATGAGTCATGTCTTCAAAGGCCGTGGAGCAGCCACCCCCTCCTTTGCCTCTGACCTCTCTTGCTTCTTCGGCATGTTTATGGACATAATTACAGCATGCTATTGATTTCCTGACAGCTGCCTTGATGTAACTATTTTACAGAATCAAGCTAATTTCATACATTGGGGTTTTTATGGTCTCTGGCAGACTCAACCCAAGAAGTCATTCTGTCTCCTCCCAGGCACCCCCGCCCTTCTCTGAACACTGCCTCTCTTGGCCCCTCCTTCCCTGTCACCTGCAGGCTGCTGCCTTCCAGAGCCGCTGTCTTTCAGGCCTGATAATCCCACGCAAGTGGGCACATGAGGCAGCTGTGTCACAGGGAACCAAAGAGGTCTTCCGGGCCCCAAGAAGGCAGGGCAGTGCCTGTGGCAATAACAGGAGACCCAGCAACTTTTCTCCCTTTTAAAACCTAAGTCTGCTCCCAGCCCCTGCTTACACTCTAAATTAGCCTGGGCTCATTCCTACATGCGTCCCCTAATTATACTTCTCAGAGGACTCCACGAAGCATCATCATATCCAATCAGCATGTCAATCTGTGGTTACACTATTGTGCCCATTTGACAGAAGTAGAAAATGGGGCTAGAAAAATAAAGCAGCTTTGAATACAAAATACTGATGATGCCCTTCACACAAAGCCTTCCAGCAAGGATTCTTCTCCATTTAGAAATAAGGAGTCACAGAATCAAAATTCAAACAAGCAGACCCCTTGTGCCAAGCCCCTTCCTCACCCTCCAGTTGCCTTATCACCACCTTTCTGGTCTCCATGCACGCAGTCCTCCTTCACACAGTCTGGCCCTGCCAGGCTGCTCTTGCACACCTTCCCCACCTGCCAACTCTACTCAGATCTGTCCTTGAAGGACTTCCTCTCTTCCTAACTCTACCAGAAAACCTTCCCTTATAAATCCACTCTTCAGCAACCTCTCCTTACCAAACACAGTGGACATATTGTCTATAATGTTAGATAATAAATGTGCACAAGTAGACATTTAGTAGAGTTCCATTCCCCTCATCCTGTTAAGTAATGGAACTGGATTGGGTCAATCGTCACCAATCATTTCCCAATAGATGTAAGTTTCCCAATTGTCCCAACCTCTATTTGGGAAATGATAAGACACCAAGGAAGTTGAGTTCACTTCTGCTTCCAGAGGTGAGACCCAAGACCATGGCCAGGCCCATCAGTGCATCCACAGGATCTATGGTTGGTCCAATCAGAGTGAACAGGTAGACTTGCTGAGAATGCTGGGAAAGAGACACAGTCTTCCCTGCTGGATATAAAAGAGAGAAAAGTGAGAGGCTACTAGCAGGGCCAGTACTGAGGAAGTGTAGTCAAGAAACAGAGAGGGAAACTAGGAATGAGTCAAACATCTTGAGCTGCCAGATCAAGCCTTGCCTGAAGCTAACAAAACTCTTTTACCAGACATTTCAGTTATGTGAGACAACTCATTTGTCTTTGCTTAAACCAGTTTGAGACAGAATTTCTGCCCTGGAAGGGATTCTAGTGCATATACTTGAATGATGAGGACTATTCTGATATACGTCAGTGTAGAGGCAGCACATCTCTCTATTTAGACTTTGCATTTTTATAAGAACACTAAACTGCATTTAGCTCCACCAATCCTTTTATATGGCTTATTGGATTTTTGTTTTATATGGTTATAAAATAACGCATGTTCATTAAAACACTTCAGAAATTTCACCATGGAAAACTGCTGCTAACAACAAAGACACATTTATTTATTATACATATATATTTAAATATGTATAATGTTTATGAAATGGGGATGGATCATGTGTGTTTGTGTTTGCGTGTATTTGCATGCCTGCATGTATGGGTGTGAGTATAAGTTTGAATTGTATTTTAATCACTTAATGTCAGCAGGCTAGCATAATAGAAAAATGAAAAGAAAAGCACTAGAGGGGTGGCACCTGTGGCTCAAAGGAGTAAGGGCGCCAGCCCCATATGCCAGAGGTAGTGGGTTCAAATCCAGCCCTGGCCAAAAACTGAAACAAAAACCAAAACAACAACAACAAAAACAAAAAAGCACTAGATTGCCTTGGTCCAAATGTTGTTACCATCATTAATATCTATGACCTCGGGCAGTGCCTGTAGCTCAAAGGAGTAGAGCACCGGCCCCATATGCTGGAGGTGGCAAGTTCAAATCCAGCCCTGGCCAAAAACTGCAAAAAAAAAAAAAAAAGCATATATATGACCTTGAACAAGCTATAGGTGTATAAATTTCAGCATGTCTCAATGACCTCCTATGTGAAAAGACTATGATTTAGACTTGATTTATAGAGGTTTTGTGAGGATTAAATAAGAGCAAATTATGTGTTTAGTGTAGTACCTGGCATATAGTAAGAATTCAGTTTTGGACAAGATGAATTTGAGGTGCTTATAGCTGTTCAAGAGAGCCAGTCGGTGGCCAATCTTTGTTGTGGCGGCTGTCCTGGGCATTGTAGGGTATCTAAGCATTGAACTAGAAGCCAGTAGCACCCTCATGCTTAGAACCAAAAACGTCTCCAGACATTGTCAAATTTCCCATAGGGAACAAAACTGCCTCACTTGAGACCCACTGTTGCATAGCAGTTTACTGTATGCTACATCATAGGGCATTTTATTCTATTCTTTTTTGTTGTGTTGCTAAAACGTACAGAACATTGTTAGATGACAAGAGATTGCAATATACTTATGCTTTTCCAACTTTAATGAAAATTTCTTTTGTATTTCACCATCATATATAATATTGAACTATATGAGATAAATGATCTTTATTATATTAATTTTTAATTCAATTTTGACAAGACATTTTTTGAACTTTTTTTTTAACCAAATGTCTTTAGAAAATTGACTGAAATTTTCTCATGGATTAATGGAATTCCTAATGTTAAGTTATTCTTGCATTCTTGAGATAATGCCCAACTGCATAGGGTATAGTATTCTTTTCTTAATAGCAATGGATGTGATCTGATGGCATTTAATCATTGTTATTTCCATTACTTAAAGGAAATTAAACCATTATTTCTGTTTTATTGTTAGGGTTTCATTGGTCTCATAAAAAAAATTTTGAAAGTTTTTCACCTTCATGTAATGTTTAGAAATGGTTACTTTCCTCCTACAAATTATTTCTTGAAATTTGATCAACTGAATTACATTAAATCAAGAGCATTTTTTGAAAGATGATTCTTTAGCAATTTTTTCTCATGATTTCCTCAAAGAATATGAGTTTGATACTAAATAACGTCCTAGAATCCAAATTTTTTAAAAGTAGTTTAGAATACTATATATAAGTATCATGTATCATGTTATATTTTTAGGATCTGCAGCTATATTCACTTTCTAACATCTAATTTCGTATACTTGTCTTTTCCTTTTCCTATTAGACTTTCTGGATCTTCTTCCTACTGCTGAATTGTAATTCAAGAATTACTTCTGTTTTTTTCCTTCTCTTGTTTTGTTTCTTCCTGTTGCTTATTAAAGTATTTTAATTAAACATTTCATTTTATTTCTAATTTAGCAATAAAAACATTTTGCCTATGAATTTGCCCTTTGGTACAGCTTTGGCTTTACCCCATAAGCTTTTACATAAACTATCCTCATTTTTATTACTTTATACATAGTCTATATTTCTTGTCTGACCCACTAAATTTATTAAGTGAGAAGTTTTTAGTTTCTAAGATCTCAGGTCTGTCTTATTCAAAAACTTTGTTGTTGTTATCCATTCATTAATTTATTTATGGCCTGTGAATATGTTCTACATAAATACTGATTTTTCAGTACTTAATGAGCTTTTAATTTTTTTCACTGGCAATCATTGAAAGGAAGGTTTATTCTCTGTTCATATGATTAAAGTTTGTTACACATTTTAATTAAATGAGTCATTAATTCTATTGCCCATATACCCCTTAACCTTGTTCATTTTTTACCTATCTTATCCACCATGAGATGAGAAAAATATATTATTATGATACTTTCTTTGTATTCCACAAATACTTTCTGTTATTTTCTCCCTGTATTTTCTAATGCTTTTTTCTTTAAATATTTGATATTCAGTTATTTGGCATCATCTGCTATTCAGTTTATGGCTGCTACATTTTTCTTCTGAATTTTATGTTTCATCAATATTACATAATTCTCTTTGTGCTTCAAATTCTATTTTTGGTATGTTAATATTGTCACTGCTGCATTTTGTATGCCTTTTCCTGATATCTCTCACCCAGCCTTTTATTTTTAATCTTTCCCTGTCAATCGTTGTAGATTAGATATATATCTTGTAAACAGCATATAGTTGACATTTATTATTTGACCTAACCTGAGAGTCTCTGTTTTTTTAATGGAAGGGTTGATCCTTTTATTTATAGTCATAAATTATACATCTAGACTGAATGCCATAACTTTGTTTTACTATTTTTACCTATGGAACTTCCTCACTTTTCTGATTTTAACTTGTCTTTGCCTTTAATAATAATTTTATTTCTTTTTTAAATTTCTATTTACTAAAGAGCCCATAAACTATTTTCTTTAATTCTTTTTTTCTTTTATTCAGGCAGACCCCAGGTTATGAACAAGATAGGTTCTGTAAGTCTGTTCTTAAGTTGAATTTCTGTGCAATTTGGAATAGGTACATTCATCTGTTAGCTATAATAGTCTCCATTCATAAGAGTGAGTCATACCTCAGTCCATTGTTTGTAATTTGGGGACTGCCTGTAGTTTGGATGGTAGAAAACACACTTCAAACACTTTGGGGGGATTTTGTTAAGTTTTAGAGAATAATTTCTGAACTTTCTACTTTTCCCTCACCCCATTCCTGAAATAAAATGTACTATTAGAGCCAAATTTTGGAGGGGGAGGATTTTCATTCTTGAGAATAACTTTTTGCTTTCTATTCTGATTTATAGCTATGTAAACAAGAATTATTTAGATTTAACTCTACATTTGACTGATCTCAGTGCTTACCAACCAAGCTTTTACCTTGATAACATCCTCACACTTTGTTCTTCATGTTTCTTTAAAAACCCGTATGTATTCTTAAGTGCTTTTTGTCAAAAAGGAAATAGACTTCTTTTATATTCTGAACTCTTAATATTTATGTTATGTTTCTCTTGCATTCACACCTCAACATTGAAAATACTTGAATCATGAATGTTTTCCTTCAAAACTCTGTTGCCCTCTATATTAAGGCAGGTCAAATGCTATAACAAAGAACCCCATAATCACAGTTATTTAACTTGTCAGAGTCAATCTGAAGGGCTCAGAGAGGGGAATGTTCCAGAAACCAAGATTCTATTTTTTTAGATTTTGAATTACCTTGTATAAGGCTTAAGTTGGAGCTTTTAGTGTGCCCATCATCAGAATAGTGTTCATCATACTCCCAACAGGTATGTTTCTACCCTTCACTCCCTCCCCCCACCCCCTATTTGTTTTCCAATTCCTTTACATCTATGGGTACCCATTGTGTAATTATTAGAGAGTATGTGTGGTGTTTGTTTTTTCCACTTTTGAAATACTTCACTTAGGATAATGGTCTCTAGTTCCATCAAAATTGCTACAAAAGACATTATGTCATTCCTTTTTATAGCTGAGTAGTACTCCATGGTATGTATGTACACCACATTTTCTTTATCTACTTGTGGGCATTTCGGTTGATTCCACATCTTTGTGATTGTAAATGTTGCTGTGATAAACACTGGAGTGTAGGTGCCTTTTTTGATAAAATGACTTCTTTTCCTATGGGTAGAAACCTAGTAGTGAGATTTTCCCTCTACATCTGGCTGACCCAAGAGCAGAGACAATGAAAGGAAATAAATAACAGATTCCACAGCAGATTTTAGGGCCCAGGCCACAAATGGCATTTGTTGTTTCTACCCACAATTCTTGAGACAGAACTGGTTACACAGACCACTTTACATGCCAAAGGGCTAGGAAGCTGTTTTTCTGAATTTCCAGGAGAAAAATGAAATGATTTAATTAATACCATCAATAGCCTTGTCTGCACCATAGAGTTGCCCTATTGACCTTGAGCGTTTGTAGAGAAGTTGGAGCACATTTTAGTTTTAATTTTTGTAACTATATATTCAAACATCTTTTTGCCTGCATATTTAGGCCATTTGGCAATATACATTTTCTTTGATTTTGACTTTGTATTTTCTGAATAAATTGTTCTGGATTATTCCTTGGAAATAGGTGATTCCTAGATTGAACTTCCTCTCGTCTCCATCTCTATTACCTTCTCGTCACTTTCATCACTTTATTCCTTTCCCTCTGAAAATAAGGAGAATTTATTCTTCTCATCAATGATTTCAGTCTTAGCAGTGTTAATTCCTGACTTTACTAACTTCCATGTGGATTTTATTTATTCTAGTGTATGTAGGTATCTTTGAATTTTATTTACGATTTAGTCATCTACCTTTCACTCAGCTTTCGTCTCAACCTGTTTTCCTCCTTATTGTTTCTATTTCTCTTTTCCCTTCTGTTAATTCATCTCAAAACAGAACATAAACTACTCAGAACAATAGCAGCTACCAGGCAGGACCTGTGTTTGCCCTTGGCCTTGCATATTCTTGGGCTAAGTAGGGTTGCAGAGAGTTTCAACACAGCACCAAATGGTAAGACTCACTCTTTCATGTCCTATCGGTTCTCAGCAGAGCAGCACACAGCCCGAGCTCAGCGAGAGACCAAGACCCTTCTGACATATGACAATGTCATAGCACGCACTGGTATCCTGGACACAAGCACAAACTCCACCCTGATCAAAGGCCTATCAACACTTGGGCATTTGTAGAAGTCTCTTCTTAGTATATAGCTACAAAGCATGAACATAGCATTTTCCACAACTTCCAGGGGCCCCAGATGAGGGAGGTGGATGCTGCCCTGAGTCTTGGTAGATAACCCAGAAGGTTCCCCCTAATAGTGTCCTCCTGAACACTCCTCAGAGAGAAGTGGCAGAGCTCCCTGGCTAACAGGGCACATCTCAGTGAGCCAAACACAGCCAGCCCTCCGTGAATCTCTTCATGGGCTTCTCCTGCAGCACCACACAGGTTGTCCTGCATCTTACTGGTCACGCAGCAAGACAGAGACTTACAGAGAAAAACTATCCAAACCTGGGTTAACCCCCCAATTAAGGTTTTTTCAGTCTCCATTTTAACCTTCTAAGTGAATGAAGCCAAAATCTTATTTTTTTCTAGCTCCAGGATGCTTAAAAAAGTATTTTATTTGTTACTACTCAGGCACTTTTTAATAAATGAATGAATGAATGAGTATATTGAGTGAGCAAATGAATTTGGGAAACAATCCAGCAAACAACCATGTCTGCCCGAGTGTGGTAGTCAGAATTCACTGCCCTTGGTTTTATCTCTTTCTTGGGAACAGGAATCAAAGAAGTTGCTCTTTTTGCAAATGTTAGGATAACCCCTCATGAGAGACATCTCCTGAGTCCCACCAAGCTGGAGTGCGAAGAAGGTGGGGCCAGCCACCGCCTGCCTGCTATCCCAAACCTCTCCTAGCCATTGCCAGCTGCTGGTCAGGCTCCTCTTCACACAGCTTCTGCAGCCACAGCCCCACACAGCTCTGCCCTGTCCAGCTTCCCAGGCTCCAGGCTCCTCGTCCCTCTCCACCCTGGTTAGTCACAGATCTTCCCCCTCAGTCTTACGTCTCTCCCTTTTGGTGAGGAGGGGACAGGAGTAGGGGGAACAGAACTTGCTGCAGATTTAGACACCTCCAGGTACAGAAACATGAAGAACAGAGGAAAGATTGAGGTCGGGATCAGAGACTCGCCATGAAGAATGGTGTGTTCTGAAAAAATGGCAAACTGTCAGCCCCTGAGCTTGTGGATCTGACAGCTAAATATGTGATCAAGGCACCAAGGTGACATGGTGACAGGTGCTTCTGACATAAATACAAGCCAGAATGTAATGAGGATGTCGCCTAACCACCAACAAAGTCCTGGACAGGATGCCCTACAAGATACAAACTGAAGAACAGACGGCAGCCCTCATTCCTGATCAAGGTGGCCTCTGCACAGGGTCAGATAATGAGTCCAGAGGGCTGGAGAGGAGGGCAGACTCTGAGCTGATGGGAGAAGCTCTGACAAGAGAGCTGGAGATCTGACAGGTAGCCCTGGGTCTTCTACTAACTAGCTGTACAATGTCAGACACATGTCAACCTCCCCTGGCCTTAACCGATTGTCCTGTGAAATGGGATGATAATTGTGCTACTTCTTTTGTTGAGACTCGCCTAGTATCTTGCTTGTGAATTTTGTCAACCCACTTCCAGAGCTACTTAACTCACAAATGCAGCCCTGCCCAGGGCTAGCCGCCAGCTGTATGAGTAGTTGGTGTCACTGTGTCTGTCACTCAATTCAATAACACAACAAATTACTATGAAATAAATCCTCGAAACACTCTGATGAAGTTTGAACTATCATTATTCCCACTGTCCTTTCCTTTTAGATGAGGAAACTGAGCAACAGAGATGGCAAGTAACCAGTTCAAGGTCACACACCAGTAGGTAGAAGAGCTGCCCGACCCTACACTGGCACAGTGTTCCAAAGACTCAGCGGAACTCAGATTTCCTGATGGCCCAGCTCTTGCCTGGGGCCCCCATTGTAGTTCCAACTCTCCTGGCTTCTGCTAAAAACCACATTTCTGCCTCACATTTCATGTACAGTAGTTGAATTCCATCCATGTTCCCTACAGCTGGGGCTCTGTCTTTGCAACATCCCCAGGACCCCTGTGCCTCCCAAAGTAGCACTCTGTTTTGCTCCCATTAGTCATGCACACACACCCACGGCACCCCCCACGTACTAAAGTCCACATCAGCTAGAGCTGTTATCTGTGGTCCACCCTTCATATGTTGACAGCCTCCTCCCCAGACCTGGAGCTGCTCCCAGCAGGGTGTGGGTCTAATTCATCTTCACCTGTGGGGCTAGTTAAGCACAGCCCAGGTCAGGGCTCAGCTGGCTCTCCCATGGTTCCTCCCACCTCTGATCATCTCCCCAATGTGGGTGACTCCACCTGACCACCACCTGTGACAGGCGGCATGTGGATTCTTCAAATCCAACTGCCAGCAGAGCATGGGTTTCAGGATCAGACACCCCTGCTTACCAATCTCTCTTCTGTTTCATCCGTTCTTTGGTGCTTTTTATTTTGGGGAGGTAAAATTTACAAATGAGATGCATATGTCTTAAAGGATATAATTCAACAAGTTTTTCCAAATATATAACAGCTTGTGATCAACACTCCAAAGCATATACGGAACATCTCCATCATCTCAGAAACTTCCCTGGGACTCCTCGTCAACCCCCACTTTCCCTAGGCAAGCACAATGCTGAATGTCATCGCTGTAGATTTGATCTTGTCTTGAGCATCATACATATAAGAGACTCCTGCGAAAGTGAATGTCATATTTTGTGTCTGATTTCTTCCCCTCAACACACTGTTTTTTACCTTCATCTGTGGTGTTTTCATCTTTTTTGTTGCTGACTGGAACTCCACTGTATATGCGGAGAATAGACCTTATTTGCTTTATGATCTTAGGAAAATTGAAGGACTCCCCCACTTGCTGTTCATTCACTTAACAAGCATTTACTCTGCCTCATTTTTCTTGAAAGCAACTTGGAATTCAAACTTTAAATTCAGTCTTGACTTTGAGTCCAAGCCAAGTGACACTGAGCCCTCAGTCTCTTCGCTGGGATCTCACTTCCAGTAAGGATGGCACAGGTAGCCACAGGGTTGGTGTGAGGCCATGTCTTCACCAAAAGGCATAATAATAACTAAACATCAATTAAGGTGGTATGGGAGACCCTTGGGGACAGAACCCTCTGAGAAATCCCCTCCACACTGTCCCCATCAGACTCTAGTCCTGGAGTCACCCCTGTCAGCCTACCAGACTGATTTCCTGTGTCTAACCTTGCCTTGGGGCCGGGTCAGCCCTCAACTGCCGAACCCGAGGGTGGGCTACTGGGCTCATCCTGCAGGCCCCTACATGTTCCCCCTCCAAAACCCACCACAGAGCAGAGATGTGGCTGCTGGAGCCCCCAAGGCCTCAGTGGTAATCAGTGCATGGAGGCCCGAGGTAATGGAATCACCCTGATGCAATTACATATTGATTGCAAGTATTATAGCTGCTCCCAATTGCTTCTTATTGATACAAATCCACCAGGCTGCCTATTTGGATAAAGCCAAGTGAGAACAAGGAAAAACAGGAGAGGAAATAGGAAGAGGGAGTGCCAGGAAGGGGGGAAGGGACACAGTCTAATTGGCAATGGGTATGTTGAAGCAACAGCAGCCTGAGATGGCTGTGCCAGGAGGCCTGGATAACCCGTGTGGCATAGAGCCAGAGAGGAAGGTCAGGGTGGTGGGTCCCTCTGCCCAACAGCCATGAAGACATGTCCCAACAGGGTTCATGGGCATACCAAGTGCCACAATGCAGAGGTCTCAGAGTTCAAGGGGCAAAGTTCCCAGAATCTTGGAATGCATCAGTGCAGGATGATAACGGGGGATCTGGACACTGCCAGAGGTTGGGGTGAAGGCAAGACAGGAACATGACCCACCTTATAAGTGACCACAAGACAGTTTTCCCCTAGAGCACATCATTCGGTTCTCAAAAGGAAGTATTAAGGACTTCAATGATGCCGTTTGTGTTTCTGAGATAAATTTTGGTTTAGTGCAGCAAAGGCATCATTATCGATACACAGTCTCTGAGAATCCCCACTCCACATGTGTGAGAGAATGAGAAGGAATGAGTCAAATAACATCTGAGCACCTTTGATCTCATGGACCACCCGAAAGAGTTCTGGGGACCCAAAGCCCCTGGGTCTCACTTTGAAAACCACAGCCAATTGCGGCGTATGTACACCATGGAATACTATGCAGCCATTAAGAAAAATGGAGACTTTACCTCCTTCATGTTTGCATGGATGGGGCTGGAAAATATTCTTCTGAGCAAAGTATCCCAAGAAAGGAAGAAAAAGTATCCAATATACTCAGCCCTACTATGAAACTAATTTATAGCTTTCATAGGAAAGCTATAACCCAATTTTAGCCCAGGAATATGGGGAGAGGAGAGAGGGAGGGAAGGGGGAGGGTGGGTGGAGGGAGGGTGATTGGTGGGATCGGGCCTGTGGTTCATCCTATAAGGGTATATGTGAATCTTTCTAAATGTAGAATATAAATAAATGCCTTAACACAATAACTAAGAAAAAGACATGAAGGCTATGTTAACCAGTTGGATGCAAGTATTTCAAATTGTATCCAGAAACAGTACACTGTACCCCATGATAGCATTGATGTACATTCTATGATTTAATATTAAAAAAAAGGAATGGCTATTTTTTCATGGGAAGGGCCTAAAGAGATACAGTGTGAAAGCAAAATCGACACCATGAACTTCAGCCATGGCGGCCAAGCACGCATCACCTGTCTGAACTTACGTTCACTTTTCCACATCCCAAAATGCGGGAGAATAGAAAACTCTTTGTACCCTTAGATAAGCTAAAATACACACATACATCCATGCATCTAATGGTCTTCATTATTCACCAATTCTGTACACCCTAAAATTGATTTGTAGCCCTTTAATCAGTGTTTTTCAACCTTTTTTTATCTCACGGCACACTTGAACCTGTAGTTAAACTTCCATGGCACATTTAAATTATGTTGATCAAAAAAAAAAAGAGCAAAAGAAAGAATATCCTAACTATGCTTTTAACTTCTTTTGAAAAGAATTTATTTAATGATCTTTAAAAATTTTTCATGGCACACCAGCATGCTGCTGCACACTGGTTGAAAAATCACTGCCCTAAATCAATACTCAAAGTGTTTCTTGGACAAGCACAGAATGGCAAAAAATCTGAGTCACTAACAAGGTAACCAGTAAGGTCCAACAAGGTAACCAGCACTCTACCTCCTTGTTTCAGCTCTCTTTGTCAACAAGTGTCCTTTGGGGGTCTATGTGATGCCTCCTGCCTTGCATTTCATGCCCTTTACTGTGACTTCACCCTTTAAGATGCCCCTCAGTGTAGTGCTGAATTCCGACTACTGTTTCCAAGCCCAAGAAAGTCATGATGTGCTTTATAAAGAAAATACGTGCTTTAGCCCAGCTTCATTCAGGTATGAATAATGGTTTTATTGGCCGAGAGTTCACGGTTAATAAACCAACAATATAAATTAAATAAGGTGTCTTTAAATAGAAACACACATAGAACAAGGTCATAAATTGATAGGTTGATGACAATGTTGCAACCAGAGGTTCACAGGAACCTAACCCTGAGCCTTCCCTAGGAGTGAAGGGTCAGTATTTACTCATTCAGTGTTCAAGTCAACTTTATATAGAGAATGACCATGAAGAACGAGTATCAACTCTACATACATACTTAACAACAACAAGAAAACCACAGAGTGTACTTGTCTGGCTCTAGTCTCAAAAATAAAGGAAGCCTCAAGCCATCCCATAAGCAGCTGGCCTGACTCCTCAAACTTGATAGCTGAAGACTTGTCACCATCTTGGGAAATATGATATTCATGTAAGAAAATTGTTTGTCCTCCTAGAACAGACTAGCATTTTGGTAACTTTGAAAATCTCGTGCTTTTTTTTTTTTTTCCTCTAAGTATTTGCCACAGTTTTTACTTAATGCCGTCCTTTTAAAGCTTCTCTGTGAATAAACTTCCTTCTGCTCTAAGTGCTATAACTGCTGGGTCTTCCTCCGATTCTAACCAGCCTGGGAGGATGTGAAGCCAAATTAGTGGAAAGCCCGATTACGTCCCAGACAGCAGTAACAAGTCTCGTGAGCTTAGAGGGTCATGCTCTTCCATTCTGTCCATACAGCATCCTGGGCAATCTCTTGCACACAGTAGGAGCTTACTATGCAGGAGCATGTTCCAGTCAGGGTCACTGCAAGCAACAAAAACCAACCCAGTTAACTTAAACAAAAACAATTATTGCAATGCCACCGGGCAACTCACAGAATTGACATGGCAAAATGGGTAGGGGTCCAGGAGGTAAGGAGGCCTGACCCCAGCTATGGCTGCTCAACAGGACAAGCCTGTTAGGATGCTGCCTACACTGCTGATGGCCGGAATGTTGCACAGCGCACAGCTACCCTTGCCTCCATGCATGAAGGAAGATGCCGCCACCAAGGTCATTGCCACTGCTGGCGACAACTCCACTCTGTCCCTGTTTCTTTGCAGCCCTTACTCCAAACCCCCAAGTCCCGAATGAAAACATGCAATTGCTCACAGTCCTAGGAGAACAGGCCCCGGCTTTTCAGCTTCCATAAGGGAACTGCTGAGCCTTGCCTCCCACCAAGACTCCACGTGTTGGCTTGGATTAAAGAAGAGGTATCGTGAACTAGGAAAAATGGATAAATTGTAAAAATTGGAGAGAAAAAACTGGTTTCATTGGCAGGCTGGATGTGGAGGGTAGTATGGAGGCTGGGGTGACGCCAAGGTTTCTGGCTTGAACATCAGGACGGAGGATGTTTTCCAGCCTGTGGCCGTTCAGTGGAAACTCTATAATAAACTACAAAGCTCTACACATTTGGAAAGGAGTCTATTAATATCATTGATACTATTGCTATTATTAAATATTAATGAAATTGGCTTCCTTAAAGAACTAAAGACAGAATTCTTTCAATGAACTGGAGAGGAGGGAGGATTGTCTTTGTCAATAAAGAAAGAAAGTGAAGATCCCATGTTTAATCCTGTTTTCCTTGTTTGGCCTTGACGGACAGCCAGGCAATCAAGGACAAGGCCACCCAAGGCAAAACTGTAACCACCAACAATTTTAAAACAGGTAGTTAAGAGCCAACCACACATGTGAATTAACAACCAAATTTAAAAGTTCTGTTATTTTAAGGCCTAAAGGCTTTGTCTACACTGGGGACAAGAGAGACAAGTGGCATTCGCTTAGGTGGCGCCAGGAGCTTAGCAGACCAAAGTCCCAAGAATCTGTACCCACCACAGTCTCTCTATGGGTCCACTTGGAGCCTGTGCTTCCTGGCCTCCTGTCCACAAGGCCTCCAGCAATGCGGTATAATTACAAAGACTGGACACTTTAATTAGCCAGAATAATTCTGATGCAAACATCATAACAGTCTTCTCAAACCCTATACCTGGAGCTTGAACTAACTCAGAAAATGTGCTGCCCCAGGCATAGAAGAAAAAGTATTAGGAGTCAGGAAACTTGAGATCGGAGTTTGGCTTATGCTGCTGTCTGACCTTCCACACATTTTTAAAATTGTCTACACTGATCTCAGTTTCCGTATCTGTAAAATGGAGCCGACCTATGCTATAGGAGGGCTGCAAGAATTAAATGTGGGGATAGAAAATAGAGTAAGGGTAAAACACTGTATGGGCATTAATGATCTCAGCCAGTGATTGTTCATATTTAAGACGCTTTATCTGGAAAATACTCTCAAACTTCCCATTAAAGTACTCTGTCTGGTAGTAACAGTTTTGACAAGAAGTACACGTACTAGACTCTTCCAAAACAGTTGTCTCTAGGGTGACTTGAGAAGACAATACAGAATGGAAAGTTCTAGAAGATCTAATGTTCCACATTCAGCACCCCCAGAAAAGAAGACAGGGAGAAGAGTGGGTGGCAGAGGATGGTGGAGTCTGTCAAATCCCTGCTTTAGACTTTGGAGAAATGATGCCTCCCGTTTCACAGAGCTGTTTCTAGGACAAAAGAACTTATTTAATTGCCTGCAATTTTTTTTTCTTTTAATTCTGTTAGTGTAGCCTGCAGCCTAATAGTAAGCAGACTGTGTCTTTAATGAAGCCAGTAAGTAAATTTAAAAAAAAAAAAAAAAAAAGGCGAAGGAGGAAAGAATTGCTTTGATTTGCTGGGAAAGTCTAATGCTCTCTAATTTCAAGATGTGGCTTTGCAGTTTCCTGCCCACTGTGCCCAGCACCCCCTAAGGTGGAGGCTCATTGTTGGACACCAGGCGATCAGTGATTTATAGGACAACAGAGCTACTCCGGACTTTTAACCCACTTTGGACCTGACACCGTTTATTCAGTACCTGCCACATACAGGAGATGCCAAAATCCAGGCCTACCTGTGTGCTTAAGAGGACTTGGCACACAGTAGGCGCTCAACAAATGCTTGCTTTCTTCTCTCTTAGCTGTTTCTCTGCGTCCATCGGACCAGAAGCCACGCCAACATGAGGGAGCAGGCATTTCATCATGTTTGCACACATCTTCTCTGTAGGATAAATACTGAACAAATCAGCTTTTTT
>NW_003852469.1:7503849-7511949 GCF_000181295.1 Otolemur garnettii | reverse complement strand
TTTTTTTTTTTTTTTTAGCATTACCTCTATTTATTTTGCAAAAGACTTGCTGACGAGACACCCAGCAGAATCTGAAATTTCATCTAGACAAAGAGGCAGGGACAGGGGAGCCAGGAGCTCTATTTTCTCATTCCGGCTCCCCCCTGCCTTCTTCCTCCCCTCACACAGGCACACGCGTCCCAGCCCATGTGCACCACGGCGATAAGGAGACTTTCAAACGCCGCAATTCATCACCCCGGCCCCGACTGGAAGCAGAGCGTGTGTGTGAGCGTGTGTGTGCCCGCGTGTCACACTCCCCCATGCCGTGCACCTGGACAGCCTTTGTGGCTTGCCCCACAATGGAGTGAAGGCACACAGCTCACAAAGGGGGAGGAAGAGGCAGGGAAGGGAAGGAAGACGCCCACTTTGGCTGCTTCCCTTGCGTTTTGGCTGCAAGATCTGAGCCGGTTAACCAGTTAACAATACGATAAAGGCTGGCAGGAAAGGAGAGAAGCTTCTAGCTTGTAGCCCTGATGCAAAATGGAGATAAACATTAATCACTGCAATCCCTTATGGGTGCTGGGGCCGTTTCTTAAGGCCTTTTGATGGGGAATTTGTGAAGAAGGTAAATGCAGAAGGTTATGCTAATTTTCCTCCCCAAAGCCTCGGAGACTGTCCTGCTGACTGTTGGCTAGTCAGACTCAGCTTCACCTGGGCACCTGTGTGAGCACACACACACTCACGTGCACACACCTACCCACATGCAAACATAGGCACACACCACTTACACACACATGCACACACCACATACACGCATACACATGCACACACATACACACACATACACACACATGCACATACAGATATGTACCCCAGGGCCCCCACCTGGGCTTTTCTCCCAGAGCCGACCACTTCTCTTCTGAGAGTTCTTAGGAAAATGAGAATTAAATGAATACACATTTCCTGAGATCCACTCTGGGCCAGAAACTTCCATTTGCTTACTTAGTCGAAGCCTCGCAAGCATACTGGGAGGATATTTTTGTGGTTATTACCGTGTTTGTACAGACGCAGAAAACTAAGATACAGATTATGTGGTTTGGTTTTCGTCTTTCAGACACACACAGCTGGTAAGTGGTGGATGGAGAATTTGAATCTAGATTTTTTTTTCATGCCCAAACTATACTTGTTCAAAGTGAACAATCTCATAAGGTTCTATAAATGTATGTACGTGTGAACAGCAATATCTCCATCGCCCCAAAAGTTTCTTCATGATCCTTTGTAATCCTTCTCTGCCTCTCCCTCCCCACTCCTTCAGGCCACCACTGACCTACGTTGTCACTATAGGTTAGTTTGTATTTTTTGGAAGTTCATAGGTACGGTATAGTCCAGGGGTCCTCAAACTTTTTAAACAGGGGGCCAGTTCACTGTCCCTCAGACCATTGGAGGGCTGGACTGCGGGCCCTGGGACAAGTTGGCTGCTAAGCAGGACAGGTAGTGGTGGCAAAAACACCCCACGGGCCAGATAAATGTCCTCAGCTGGCCGCATGTGGCCTGCGGGCTGTAGTTTGAAGACACCTGGTATAGCCTATAGCTGGGATCGTGCAGTGTGTATTCTTTTTGTCTGTGTTCCGTCACTCAACATGATTATTCTGACATCCACCCATGCTCTCATGTACCTTCATGTATTCTTTTATTGATAAACAGATCCCATCCTAAAAATATGCTGTAATTTGCTTACCCATGCACCAGTTAATGAACATTTGGGTTTTTTTTAGTTTGACACTATTACAAATAATGCTTCTATGAGCATTCATATTCAATTCTCAAACCTTAATAAGAAGGAAAAGAAACGATTTAAACACTGGAAAAACAGTTGAGCAAGTACTTTACCAAAAATGGTAAACAAATAGCAAAGAATCACGCACACAAAAAAATGCTCTATGGCATTAGTCAGGAGGGAAATTCCAATTAAAGCCACAATGTGATATCACTACACAAGTATTAGCATGGCTAAAATTAGAAAGGCCAACCATGCCAAGTGTTGGTGAGGATGCAAAGCTTCCAGAAGGCTCGGACAGTGCTGGTGGAAAACCTTTTGGCAGTTTCTCAAAAAAATAAGCATGCGCCCACCACATGGCCAGCCACGGCACTCCTGGGTAGAGAGTGGAAATGGAAGCATGCATGCTCACAAATACCTGCTTGTGAATGCTCATAGCAGCCTAACTTCTCACAGGAATCTGTGTTTTTAAAAACACTCCACTGCCATTCTAATAATGAGTCAGGTTTAGGAACTACTGGGTTGGGCTTCTCGGATGTGTATGATCACACAAGAAAATCTCCTTATCCCTCATATAACTGCATAAGTAAAGAAACGAAATGAATTACAAAGCTAACTAGTTGGTGAAGGAATGTCGTTTAATGAATCTGTGAGATACTAGACTAGTCGCTTAAGCTTTTTAGATCTCTATTTTATAAAGGAAGGGAAGGGAAGGGAGGGCAGGGAGGAGAGGGAAGAGGAGGGGAAGGGAGGGAAGGGAAGGGGAGGGGAGAAAAGGGAAGAGAAGGAGAGGGGAGAGAAGGGAAGGGAAAGGAGGCACATCCCTACCATTCAATTTTAAAATGCTAATGTCCCTGAGATTTGCAAGTGCCAGAATTGTCATTAAACTATTCCAGACACAAAGGTTTCTGCTGTTTTGCAGCCCACGGGAGGCTGTATTTTACTTATCTGGATCCCTTTTGTCTGGAATTATTTCTTTCTTTTGAATAACCTGCAAAATGTAAAGCTGGGGACAGAGAATCATTGGCCTCCCATATTTGGAAATGGATTTGTCATTTGCAGTCAGTACCCGTACCTGGGGCAGTTTGGATCAAAAACCGTCTTCAAGGCTTCATTTATTACCACGTTTTAAAGAATTCACCCTTTGATCAAGAGCCTGGGGATTCCATGCTTTGCCCCCTCAAAATGTGCTCCCACCCCCAAGATCCCAGTGCTGTTTTTGTGTCTTTTGAAAGCCCTGTTTACTTCGGAAATTCAGCAATTGCTCCCGAAGTCCCTTTGATGTCTATTGAATTTAATATATTTCGTTGCATTATGGAAAAGCTATTTCAGCTTTTGGTATCAGCATCTTCTTGATGTGCTGAGGGGTCTTTTTGTTGGGTTTTGTGTGTGTGGTTGTTGATTTGCATTGTTGAATTTTTTTTAAGAATAATTTGAAGATTTTTTTTCACTTTTTTTTTTTTTTTAAGGTTAGCCAAAGGCTGAGAGCAAGTGATGAGATTGGCACCTCCCAGAAGCTAAGATTCTCTGATGAGTTAAGGGAGAGACATCAAGAAAAATAGTTGTGGTTCTGCGTCCTTGTTTTCCTTCATCCCATTGCCCTAGTATTCCCTCCACGATTAACCAATAAAGGTGTGTCTAGCAACAAGCCAGCAGTGACTTACTATGCTACACCAAGGTGTGTGCTAAGTAAGAAATAGTGGAACATATAACTGATAGATGCAATCTATATCTGTGCTGGGCTGAATAATATCGATCAAAAAAATTCATGCCCACTTAATGAATGTGCATTGTTAAGATGAGGTCATCCTGGATTAGGGGGCTCTAGTTCAGGGACTGGTGTGCTTACAGGAAGAGGGAAATTTGGACAGAGAAACACACAAAGGGAAGGGGAAACAGAGGCAGAGATTGGAGTGATGCTGCCACAAGCCAAGGAATGCCAGAGGTCTCTGGCTGCCTCCATAAGCAAGAAGAGGCAGAGGATTCTTCCCCAGAGTCTTTGGAGAGGGTGCAACCCTGCCAACAACTTGATTTCTGCCTCGAAGGCTCCAGAACTGTGAGAGAATAAATTCCTGCTGTTTTAAGTCTCCCAATTTATACTCATTTGCTATGGCAGCCCTAGAAAAATAAATTCTATATTCAGCATATAATAAACAACAGATGCCTAGGCATATATTATCAGACAGTAATCTAAGAGTTTTCACATGTTTAATTTTTATGACTTTAGGAGGCAGGTACTATTATGACCCCATAGTTTAGGGGACCATATGATACAGTGTCCAAAACAAGACACCAGGACAACAGGCATAACCAGGACTGCTGAGGATCACTCTACCCACCTTACAGATGAGGAAAGGAAAGTACAGGAAAGTTACAGAGCTAGTAGGTGGCAGTGATAGGATTTGAACCCAGACAGTCTAGCTTCAGAGTCCTTGCCTATAACCTCCACTCTACGCCACATAGAATTTGCCCAGTCTTCTGGAACCTCACCTTCAGAACAAAAAGGCAACAGGCAGAAAAAACAACCACTGGCTCAGGTGTCCAAGGCCTAAGAGGAATCAAGAAAATTTTCCAGGACCACAGTTATATTATGAAGAGTCCCAGGAACAGAAGGAGAAGACCTAGATTATGGTTCCTAGTCTGTCCTTCACTAACGGGGCCCTGAGGGCAGACACTTCCCCTCACTCCATCCTTGGACTCTTCCAGTCTGCCATTCTCCCTTTCAATGTCAACTCTGACCAGATGGCCTCAGCATTAATCAGTGACCTCAAGGGTCGGTCAGCTCTGCTCAGGAACAAAAATGTGGGGGGAGAGGGATCTCTTCCACCTGTCTGTGAGTTCTAGCATTCTTCTGTGGCTCCAAACCTATATGGTTTGTGTTCCTTGGGGTGCACTTGGCCATTTGGTACATTTAGACACAACAGGTGGGCAAGTCCCCTTGGTTTGTAGCAGAAATTAGAGACAATATAAACAGTGGCTACATTCTGGGCTCCACCCCACCTCTGAAGTCAGACTTTGAACCCTGAGTTGGGCTGAGGCTCTGAGGTCCTTACTCCAGTCCCTGGACCCCTGAGAAGGCCTGACCCTGTGTCTTGCCCTGTCCCCTTAGGTATGACATCTTAGGCGGCAATGGAGGCCTGGGCCAGGCTTGAGTTTGCTTCATCTCCTAAGATCTGCACCATGGACCACTGGGGCCAGCCGCTCTGTCTGGGTGAGCAGCTTAGCCCTGCCTGCAGCGGGTCTCGGTCAGTCTGTCCTCCCCACGGGGGTTTGCAGTGTGGCCCATGATCAGGGCTGCACAGCTTTTGGCAATCACCACACCCTACTGGCCACCATGTGCTGCTAACTCTGCAAGTCCAGACTCCCATCTCCACTCCCCCACGTGAGAGGTTCAGGACCGAAAGGAGAGGTTATTCCTAGACATAAACGAAAGAAAGTGAAGTCCAGGTCCTGTGTGGGCAAAGTGGCCGTTATTCACTTGGGTGCTAGAGGGCTGAGTTTGAAAAAGAAGTCAGCATGTGGGTTAAGGCGATGTGGGAACATAAGGGTTGGGGTGGGGACTGGCGCACTCATTCCTTCCTGGATGGGACTTGTGTGCTCGTTCCTGTGTCCCTGCCCTCAGTTCTCTTGGGGCAGGTCCCTACGTTCAGCCCCATCACCATGAGCAAGCCCCCACCAGCTGCCCTGCCTGGCTCCAGTCTCTCCTGTGAATTGTCCCTTTTCCTTTCCTCAGGGGTCTACCCTTCTCACTGCTGCATAAAACACACCAGGGAGCGTAGCACATGTAAACCTTCAGTACATTCCCAGGGTAAAGTCCCCAGCTGGGGAGTCAAGGCCATCACCACCTGGATGCAAGCTGCCTTCTTTCCTATGGTCCCAGACTTCCCAGCCACAGAGCCCTCCCCTGTGTCCCAGCTGCAGAGGGTGAAGCACAGTCCCCTAACCCCACATGCAGGCAGCACCTGGCCTTTGTCACTTCTAGATGCTAATGGCAACCCTCACACTGAGTAACTCCACCTCCTTCTCACCCTCAAAGGCACACCCCAAACATCAACTCTCACAGGCAATCTTCCTGGCTTCCGCTTCCTGCGGGGCTCCATTTCCTGCTGCTTGGAGACCTCAGCACTCTTTGATAAATCTTGTTGCTGCTCCCCAAGCTGAAGGTACAGTGCCTAGGGGGTGGCTCGGGCTCCTCCAAGCCTGGGTCCTTTCCACACTCACATCCCGCAGCATTCCACCCCCTGGAGAGCACCTGAAAGGGCTGGCTGAATGTACATGGGGTCACTTTTGAGCCAGAGCACAGAACAAACACCTCACCTGGCCATGGGCCTTGTACATCTGAGCACAACCCCTCCATGGGGTGGGAACCAGAGACTGCAAACACAGGCTGCAGGCAGGGCCACAGGAAAGACTCACAGAGGCCCACACTTAGAGGGGAGCCATGGTTGCTATTAAGGCCCCCAAACAGTGAAAGAGAATAAGAAAGAAGGCGCCCTGCTGTGTGCACGTTCCCTCCTTTGAAAGCGTTTCCCTGCCAGCCCATGGCAATCTTGCCACAGAGTGTGGTCATGGGAAGGTTCAGAGTTTTCCTCTAACTCCTCCCTCTCTCCAATGCCCCGGCCCTCTTGTATCTGTTGCAAGTTGGCTGCCAAGGCCTTTTCAAACACACATCATTAATTCTGCTGCACAGCACAAGTAAGATCGGGCATTGGAAAAAGGAATGAAATCCGGAATTCAGGAGCTGGGGCTGCAACGCACGCAAAGATCACTGGGGAAGGCAAAAAGAGAGTCTTTGTTTACGCTTTTGTTTTTCAACAGACATAAGGTCACTGCAAGCAGCAGCCATTAGCCTAATTAGACCCTAGAAAGGAGAGAAGAGAGAGAGCACTCCAGTGGGGGGAGAAGGGAGGGAGGGACACGGACAGTAATTGAAGCCAAATAATGAATATTAAACTCTCGTAAGTAATGTTTAATTAAGTTATCCTACGATTGAAGCTTTTTACAAACATTACCAAGGGATTCAAAGCAGTACATTAAGTGCCCAGAAAAATCACTAAGCAGGGGACACAGGTCGTCTTCTTTCCTTCCAGTCTAAAGGCTGTTTTGTCTGCATCAAGGTTCCCCAGGCTGAAGGCTGAAGGGAGTGACAGAAACACAGGCCCCTGAGCCCAGTGGCCCTGCCCTTCTGCTTAGCCTCCACCTCGGCCCACAGGAGACCAGAGCTTATCACCGCATTAAAGTTCAAAACTTCTATCTGTCAGAAAACTTCATTGAAAGTGAAAAAGACAAGCCAACACGTGAGAGAAGATAGTGGCTAACTCCTCAGAATGTGCAAAGTCTACTTACAGAAAAGGATGAGAGGCCCAGCAGGAAAAGGAGCAAAGGCTATAAACAGGCAATTCACAGAATAAAAAAAAAGATCCAGCTAAAATATGAGGGGAAAAAAACGATCGAGCTCACTAGAAATCAGAGAAATGCACAAGCTGAAACATTATCCTTTCATACCCACCAGGTACACAACAAGTGTTGGTAAAGACACAGAGGGGTAGATTGAGTTTATAAGACAAAATTGATGGGATCGCAGTGGAGAGCAATTTGACACCACACAATAAGGTAAATATGCACATACCCTAGGATCCGGGAAATCCATTACAGGCCATCTACCCTACTAGATTCTTAGAAATGTGTACAAAAATATTCAAGGAAATATTTTTTGTACAGCAAAAATTAGAGACAAGCTAATGTTCATCAACAAGAGAATGGGAGTATACATTGAGGCATGTTCATACCGTGAAAAACTATTCAGCAATCAAAACATACCAATGGATCATGTGAATAAATCGCTTAAATATGATTTTGCCAAAAAATCAAAAATAAAACAGCAAAAAAGGCAGTAGCAGAGTACAAATATTATAACACAATTTCTGTGAAATGTTAAACTCTGTGGAATATAGTAGTTAGAGACACATATTTGTGTATTAAAAATGAAGTGCATGAGAATGACAAATGCCAAGTTCAAGGTAGAGGATAGCTGGGGCATAGGATGGAGAGACACTAAGAGAAAGAGTACACAAAGCCTGTGCAAGTGTTCGTTACATTAACCTGGAAATCTTTTTCATATCTTACAAATTCCATAATATGTTTTGAAAACTTATAGCAGTCATACTTTTTTAAATAGATAGAAATATGTCTCAAAAAGATTATAAGCTTTTCCAGAAAAGAAGCTTGAAACAGTTATCAAAAAGAAGACCAGGGGGCGGAGCCAAGATGGCGAACTGCAGCCAGCTTTTTACAGAAGCTCCCGTCCAGAAGGAGGCTGAAAGGACAGAACCTTAGCAAAGTAG
>NW_003852469.1:7487845-7492818 GCF_000181295.1 Otolemur garnettii | reverse complement strand
AAAAAAAAAAAAAAGAAAAAAAAGAAGACCAGATGAGAGAAGTGGCCAAAATGTCAGTCATAGTTGGGGACAGTAGGTAGAGAGGAGGGATCTCAGGAACCATGAAATGTTCTTACACTAAAATCTCTACCCAAGAGAGGAACTTGAACATCAAGAAAGTGCCACCTGCCATCGGTAGCTGTGACGCCATCAGATCTGCAGTAGCATTGACCAAAGCCAGCCCAGGGAGGCGGGAGTAGTGACCCACTCCTTAGTCCCAAGAAGCAATGAGATTTAAGGCTAAAAGATAGACCCACAGGCAAGAAAGGAAAAATTAGGCATTTCTTGTCAACTAAACTTTCTTTCAATTCTATACTTATTGAACAGATCCAAATTCAGCTGCCCCCAAATCCCTAGGTATTTTCTTTATTCTTTTTTTTATTTCAAAGTTTTTTATTACCCCAAATAGTTCTGTAACCATTATTAACTTGTATTTCCCCTCCCTTCAGCCCCTGATAACTCCCACTCTACTTTCTGTCTCTATCAATTTGCCTATGCAAGGAACCTCATGTAAGTATCATGCAATATTCCTTTTATGTCTTGCTTATTTCACTTAGCACAATGTTCTCCAGGTTCATCCGTGCTAGAGCATCAATAGAGAAAGGGGTGAGGGGGGAGAGTGTATGATACGCCCAAGGGACTGGTGTCCTACAATGGAGTCATTTGCCCATAGGGATGCAGCCTGGCAGGCAGGCAAGTCGTTGGAGAGAGCTTTACACAGAATTTTATTCCTTACTAGGTATTTTCTGAGAGGCCACAGTGTGCTTGAGAACACCTCATAAGCCTTGGCCATGGAGAGTCCCACCATTGACCAGAGCAGAGGCAGCAGACACTGAAGCTATCAACAGAAATATTTGAACTTCTTCTAGATGAATTTAGCCTGGGAGAAGCCTCTTTAAGGAATCACAGTAATTAATGTTTATTTAAGAGATAGTCCTGATGATCCCATGATGATAGTCATGATGATCTCATCTCCAACTAAACGTTAAACATCATAGAATAGTACTTTTACCCAGAGAGGGACACCTATTATTTTACTATTTGTTGAAAAAAGAAGTAAATAGACCAGGTAGAAAATCTAGTCAACTCTGGTGTTAGTGTAACATGACCTTGAGCTGCCCACTCTCTTCAAACATTAATAACTACACTCTGTAAGTGGGGATCTAAGATTAGGGACGGCAAGCCGTAACCTGTTGCCTATTTTATACAGTCCTCAAGCACTACGATAACAGAGCTGCATAGTCGGGATGGAGACCATAGGACCTGAAAACCCACAATATTTACTGTCCGGCCATTTGCCAACCACGTAGAGCAGCTCTGTCCAAAAGATTAAATACAGTTTGAGCCAGATATAAAATATTAAATTTTCTAGTAGTTGTCATAAAGAAATTTAAAAAAGGAATGAAATAAGTCTTAATGACACATTATATTTAAACCAACAACATATCCCCTCTCAGTTCAGCTAGCCACATTTCAAGTGTTCGATAGTCGCATGTGGTTAATACTAGACAGCATGGGGCCAGATTGTTGCTAAGGTCCTTTTCAGCTGTCACATGATAAGATTATCTAAAATATATGTATAGACTTTTAAAAAAAAAAAAAAAACTATCCACTCTCCAGCAACAAATTAGAATTCTAACTCCTTAAAATCTTGCCTGATTCTTCCTATCTATATGAACCTTTGCTGGTGGCATTCTAAGTGCGCAGCCCCCCACAGATGCATGGATGCCTGGGCACTGTCCCTAAGGGCTGAGCCCACAGATAGACCCAGCCCACTCCTGCCCGCTTGATCATTCAGAGCATCCCCTCTCATGCATTCTGCTCCTGACTTTCATGTTGGCGTGTGTCTCTGCTCTTTCTGGCTCCTGCCTTGCTCTCCTCGTAGATGTCTCTGGCTTGAATTTTCTCCATTTCCCTGCTATAGGATATCCCGTATCACCCTGCCTGTCAGAAAAGGAGATACAGCAGGAATGGTCTAGTTACAGAAAGGTAAAACTCTCAGTGGGATCTGAGAGTTAAGATAAAAATTGTCATTCCTCATATCTCAAATCCTCATATATTCAACCAAACATGGATTGAAAATATATAGGGACAAAAATCCACAAAGTTCCAAAAAGTAAAACTTGACTTTGCCATGCACTGTACACCACGCAGTGATGTGTGGGCATTGTGTTGGGTATTACGAGTAATCTAGAGATGGTTTGAGCACATGTGAGGATGCGCACGTCTTATAAGAAAATACTATTCCATATCAGGGACTTGAGCATCCACGGATTTGGGTATCCGCAGGGGTCCTGGAACCAAGGGACGACTGTACTTGCTCTTAAAAAATGATGCAGAAGTAAGGAAATAAAATAAGCTCTTGAGAAGGCATTTGGGGGTGAGAAAAGACTTTTTAAAAAAACTATCCATCTTCAAGTTTCCTGCAGGCTACCCAAGGAGGATCATGGGTTGTGAGTTCAGGGAGAGAGTTGGGAATTGGACAGAGGTGTGAAGAGTAGATCTGGGGCTCAGGGAAGACCAGCCTGGCTTCTCTGGAGAACTAAAGGCAGCTGGTGCAACAGCCCAGTCCAAGGTCAGGGTTCGGACACTGGGTATTAAATCATCACTGAAGACTGAGGCCCCAAGAAAGGAGATGGGCCTGGAAGGGGGGCTGACAGGGAGGTTCCTGGAAGAGATTTAATAATTTAAGACTGAGTTTCATCAGAAGGTTCCTCTAAGTTATTCCCCCAGCTCCTCTTCTGGAAGAAGCCTGTGAGTGCAATTAATCCATGCTGGGCTTCAGGGCTCTGGGCTAGAGATGGGGGGAGGGATGTGTTTTTTAAAGTAAAATGCACTATAACTATAAAAATAAATGCTCATAACTTTTTCAAACAGTACATAGACGTATAACAGAGAAAGATATTACCCCAAATTTTTCCACCCTGCAGTAATGATTTGGCAAACATTCTTTCAACATGTTTTTATACCTTGCCATAATATTTAACAAGGTCATATCACACAAGCTCAGCCACATGCACCTGGGCTGGTGGGTTAGAGCTGAGCTCAAGCCTGCTAAACAAACAAACAACAACAACAAAAATAGCTGGGCATTGTGGAAGGCGCCTGTAGTCCCAGCTATTTGGGAGGCGGAGACAAGAGAATCGCTTGAGCCCAAGAGTTTGAGGTTGCTGTGAGTTATGACCTCGCAGCACTCTATAGAGGATGACAAAGTGAAACTCTGTCTCAATTAAAAAAAAAGACTGGGATGATCGAGTCCAACCCCGCCATTTAATCATACAGATGGGGTGTGTATGTGTTTATTTCAAGTCAGCCTTCTTTTAGATTTGGAGAGATTTACACCTTCCATTTCTCTCTCCACCCTTCGTATAAGGAACGTTGTGGTTATTTTACAAAAGGATCTTTCCACACCCTTCTCCAAACTTGGCTTGTTTCACATTTTGTAAGTTTCTCCAAATTAGCAGATTTTAAATTAATTCATTCTTAATGTTTGCATAATATTTGTAGTATAAGTGTACTGTAATTTATTTAACTCTTCCAATTGATGATGGCGCACCCTGAAACAACTTTGCATACATACCCTTACTCTTTGGTGCTTTTACTTCTGTGAGATAGATTCCCAGAAGTAGAACTGCTGGGTGGAGGGGATATACATTCTTTTTATTTTACTAGTTATTGCCTGCTGTTTTCCAAAAAAAATGAAATAGTTTACATTTCCTGCAGCAAAGAGCACAGATTCCCCCTGCCCCTGCATCTCCTCTAGTGACAGGTGTTATTGGTCTTCGTAATATTTGCCAGGCTGATGGGTATAGAGTGATAACTCAGTGCTGCTTTAATTTGCATTTTCTAGTGAGTTTAAGCATTTCTTAATGTGTTTATTGGTCATTTAGATTTGCTTCTCCAAAAGCTGCTTACTCATATCCTTTGCCTGTTGTGTTTGGTTATCTTTTTATTAATTTTTAAGAGATTTTTGTATATTACAGCTATGAATCTTTTATGAATATAAATATGTTTTCTAAACCTATCATTGGAATCCACCCTAATTTTACAGCCCAATTGCAGCATATTGTCTGGCTGAGGGGGCAGGGTAAGAAGCAGAGATTTGGAGGGTTCAGGAGGAGCTCAACACTCCAGATATCTTCCAGGGATATTATCTTAGCTGGCTCTGGCTGCTATGACAAAAGACCACAGACTGAGTGTCTTAAAGAACAGGTATTTGTTGTTCACAGTCTGGAGGCTGGAAGTCTGAGATCAAGGCACTGGCAGGGTCAGTTGCTGGTCAGGACTCTCTTCCTAGTTTGCAGACGGCTGCCTTCTCGCTGTATCTCACATGGGTCTTTCCTCTGTGCCAGTGGAGAAAAAGAGCAAGCTCTCAGGTGTTTCTTCCTCTTCTTAGGGGGAAGACACTGTCCTATTAGATTAGGGCCCAACCTGATGACCTCATTTAACCTTTATTACCTCCCTAAAGGCCCTATCTCCAAGTATAGTCACAGGGTGGGTGAGATTTAGGGCTTCCATATATGGCATAGTGGGAGGACACAACTGAGTCCTGAACAGATGGGATCTACCAAAGTGGGTAAATGCAGCCAGGACGGCATGTCTGAGCCACATTTGTCTTCACATGGATGCCCATGCTCCGACATGACAGGGAAGCAGCCAGATAATTGTCACTCCCCAAAGAAATGGTGCAGAAAGCAGAGAAGCCCCAAGGCCTGAAGGGGTGGAAGGCAAGATGTCTCCATAGATGATGCCTCCGTAGATGTCCATATTCCAATGATCTAGCACTAGGTCAGAAGAATAGGCACATCTTGAAGTTAGATGCCTGAAGGGCAACATGCTATTAGAATGTAATAAGATGGCTCGGCGCCTATAGCTCAACCGGCTAAGGCGCCAGCCACGTACACCTAAGGTGGCGGGTTCGAATCCCCAGCCCG
>NW_003852469.1:7330009-7487651 GCF_000181295.1 Otolemur garnettii | reverse complement strand
AAAAAAAAAAAAAAAAAAAAAAAAAGAATGTAATAAGATATATGGCTCCATATTCACGGTGGGGATATGTTCTGAGAAGAGCAAGTGGATCTTTGCCATACCTAGGCCACATGGTATCCTCTAATGCCTTTGGGTTATAAACCTGTACTGGACTCTGCAAGCAATTGTAACACAATGGTAAGTATGTATCTAAATGCACACAGGAAAGGTACAGTAAAAATACAGTATCTTCTGCGCCCAGGGTCATGACCGTATACATTTGGTCTAGCACTCATTTCCTGACACAAATCTCCTATAACCCTTGGAGTCTCAGAAATGATGCATGGGAGGGAAGGTATGCTAATGAGATGACTGTTGGCTGGGGCTTCAAGGTAGCCCCAGGATAGAGGCTGGTTGCCAGGGAAACCAGCCTGGTGAGTAGAAAGTTGAAATTTTTAGCCCTACCCCCAACTCCAGAAGAGGAGAGGGACTGAAGATGGAGTTGATCACCAGCGTCCAGTGATGTGATTAGTCATGCTTATTTATATTATAAAACCTCCATGAAACCCCAATAGGGTAAGGTTCATAGAGGTTCCCAGTTAGTGAACAAGAACACGCCTACATTCTAGGATGGTGGCACACCCTAATTTCATGGGGACAAAAACTCTTATGCTCAAGAGCCTTCCAGACCTCACTTCATGTATCTCTCAGGGGATCTTTCATTTATATCCTTTAAGACATCTTTGTCATCACCGGAAAAGAGTAAGTAAACTGGTTTTGTGGGTTCTATGAGCTGCTCCAGCAAATTACTAAACCCAAGAAGGGGATCATGGAAACCTTCAATCTATAGCCAAGTCTGACGTAAGTGTGGGTGACCTGAGCACCTCTCTTGACATCTGAAATGGGGGGCAGTCTTCTGGGACTGATGCCTTCACCTGCCAAGTCTGCACTAACTCTGCTTAATGTCACAACTCAACTGAACTGTGAAACACCCCGGTAGTGTCAGAGAATTGGTCAGTGAGGGAAAAAGACCTCTACCTAGGGTCTCAGAAGTGTTCTGTGTTGAACCTGAGGAGTAGAAGATAAAACTGTTTTTTCCTGT
Organism: Otolemur garnettii; assembly: GCF_000181295.1. Classification (NCBI taxonomy): domain Eukaryota; kingdom Metazoa; phylum Chordata; class Mammalia; order Primates; family Galagidae; genus Otolemur; species Otolemur garnettii. The sequence continues at coordinate 7,486,570 of NW_003852469.1, read as the reverse complement.
CCTACAGACCGTAAGCCTTGGTTCTACATAAATCCCCTAGAACTTAACACAAGGAAAGGGAAGGAACCGCCAAATAAATCAGCAGAAGCTCCTTTCATCCTAGTAGAATGGAGGTTTGCAGTGAACATGAAGATTAGTTTAGAAAAATAAAGACGGACCTTCCTCTTGAACACCTGTCGCCGACTCTGCTGTACCCTCCCGTGCCGTGGTTGCTGGGGCTGCCATGGGCAGAGACCTCAGCACTCAGCCGCTCAGCCCCTTCAGAGAGCTGTCTCACCCCTGGAAACACCCCTTCTCAGATGTCCCACACACTATTACAAAGGCTGGCCATTACAGCCCAATTCAGGACAACACTGGGAGTCCTTTCAGCTCCAGAGTGTTCCAGGGGCTCCTGTGAGGTGATATTTGAGCTTCATCACACTTGACTTTCACTATGTCCGCTCCCACCACCCCATCCCTACCCATCCACAGGTGTGGATCCTAACGATTCTCTTTAATAAACTGTTTGTATCCCGGAGTCTGCTTCCCAGGGTCCCTACTTGTGGCAGCCCCTGGATCTGTGGGTTAAGACTCGTATCTGATAGAATCAGTGCATGGCCAAAGCGAACATATAACCATACGTCAGACAGAGCAGCCCCACTGGGCAGTACTGGCCCTGGGGCAGGAGTGCAGGCTCCCCAGAGGGGAAGCACTCACCCTCCACCTCTCTACCCAGGGCCTCTAATTAGACACCTCCTAAGCCACCTCTTCCCCCACCCAATTTCCTCTCTGGAGTGACAGTTAGCTATGGCCTTAATCAGAAATGGGAGCCCCTGCTCCTCTGCCAAATGTCCCTCGAAGGAGCACCTGGCAAATTGCTTCCACTGGCTTCTTTAACCTAACCCTCCAATTTATTCCCCATTAAGAGGGTTACTCTAATTTAGTTATTTGTGGCTGCCAGTCGAAGACGGAGAGGTAGGTGCTCCTGGCTTCCGGACACAGCCCTCTGCTCCACCACAGCAGGGCCCAGGGCCTTTCCCACAGCATAAGCACCAACACCTGCCCACACTTCAGAGCTCATCAGTAATGCGGCAAGAAAACATGATGTGATACATATTTGAGGTTTAACATCCTAATTCTCGGCCTTTATAACATGGGCTATGACTGGCCACACATGAAACAGAGAAATACAAACCTCTGCCCACTCCTTCAACTATGCCATGGGGAACGCGGTTTAAGGCATTACAGGATGAATCATCAGACCTAGGCTGCTGCCCTGGTTCCTGCTGTGGCCTTTGGAGACAGTTCACAGCACTTCACCTCTCTAAGGCTCAGCTTCCTCTCTGAACTTTAGGAGGGCTGGACTAAAACCTCTAATAGGTTAGGAATCTTTGACTCTTTGTTCCCTTAGACCAGTGTTTCAAATAACCTTTGTTTTCATTTCCAGAATGGACACATGGAAGCTGTTGGCCCACTCAGGCCCCGGGGGAAAGCTGGAGGTTACCAGCTTTTCCTTCTTTTGCTGGAACAGATCCACGAGTGAAATTCCTCCTAGACTCTTATTTCCTGGAGTTTTACTTCTGAACATTCCAAAACGTTAATGGTTCTTGGACGTGAACTCCAAATAGTACATCTGGAGCTGTTCTCTCCTAACGGTCTGCCCTCCATCTGAGGACTTTATCAGTGCTCCTGGAGAGTCCCCACTGTGCCGTTGGCATTTGATATGGATGTCACAATTTGCAAACCTTTTTATCTTTGGGAAAAGCAAAAGTGAGGAAAATGGGCCAGATTCCTTGGTCCCCAGCTCAGGGTGGGAAAGTGACCTTATTTGTAAAATGGGCTTAATTTCATAGTTGAAACAAGGGATACAGACTGTCTTCTCAGTGTGAGCTAGTGACAGGCTTGCCATCATCCTGGGCCCTCCCTGTACATATGGAAGAGCACACACATCCATGCACACACTAGACCTCCCTTACACACACACACACACACACTTACTAGAAGATGCTATCAGTGCAATAGTAATGGAGGAAAACTGGATGTGGAACATTTTTGGAGTCTCCTGAAGCTTCAGGAGGCTTCACATGAAACCTCTCTATTCCTAAGAAGCCCTATCATTACCAAGACATTGACCTATGCACTGTATCTTTTGATCGTCCCTACTTCAAGGCACATTCCGCAGCTTCTTCTTGGACCATCCTCTTATACGCACTTGTTCACCCCTCACACAAGCTTACACAATTTTTCCTCCTTCCCAGAGAAATCTTCTCCGGCAGCCCTATCTAAATTGAGAACCTCCCCATCGTTACTCATCTGGCATTCTGTTTGTTTTTAAGCACTTAATTACATTTTTGTGTTTTTGCTGATTAACCTATTGATGATCCATCTCCCCCAGGGATGGATAATAAACTCCTTAAAAGGTAGGAAGCCAGTCTGTCTTTTTCATTTTGGATCATCCAGGATCCCACCCCATGTCCAGCTATATCCGTACTCAATAAAGCCTTGCTGAACAAATCAACTAATGGTTATGTTCATTCCACAGATGAGGAAATGGAGGTTCATGGAAGTCAGGTGACATGCAAGTTCCCAACAGCTGACAAATGGCGGAACCAGGGTTCTAACCTAACTCTCAACTCTTTTCACAACACCAAACTATTCATCATTCCCTGAGCTATGAATGGTTCTTTAAGCACTACAGTAGTTCCCATCTCAGGAGAGGGAAGGAGAGTTTGACATGCACACAGAGGCATACCTGACCTTGCCCCACATCCCCATCTTATCAGATAGGAGGGACCATGTTGTGAATTGGACTCCCCCACACATGCTATACTCAGAGTTGCCTGACTTACAAATGACCACTTGACAGCAGCTAGCATATTTAGGGCCTTGAAGTTGGAAATATATAAAAGAAATATAGCAGAATGGGAGAATTGGAGAAGACATTTTGCAATTAGGGAAACTAAGGCCCCATTGAACAGGGCTGATTTACCCAAGGTCACCCATAGTAGAACCACTACTAGAACCCAGGTCTCCTGATTCTTGGCTCTGCTCCTTACCGAAGCTCGACTGCAGTGAGCACAGCAATAAATCATGCCCCAGGCATCCTCCAAGTGGGCTTGACAATCTACAATGTTGGCTTTCTTCATCTGGTTGTTCAGAGCTGTCCCAGAATAGGGGGTGCCTGGGAAGCCCACTCTGATTTTGTGCGGGCGTTTCACCTGGGAGGTTGGACTTTTGGTGTTTTTGCTAACTACAAAAATAATTTAATGTTTTAAGCTAAACAGGGGGGTATAAACAACAAAAATGTACCGTCTCACAGTTCTGGGGGCCACAGTTTCTGAAGTCAGGTGTCAGCAAAGTTAGGTACTTCTGAGAGCCCTTGAGCCCCTTGCCCCTCTGCTGGTTTGGTAGTTGATCATTGGGGTTCCTTGGCTTATGGGGCATCTCCCCAATCTCTGCCTTTACATGGCTTTCTCTGTGTCCCCTCATGGCCTCCCCCTGTGCAGGTCTGCCCCAGTCCCATCTAAGGAGACAGTCATATTGGCTTTGGGCCCACCCTAGTGACTTCATTTTAATGGACTCACCTCTGTAAAGACTTCATTTCTAAATAAGGTCACATCTGAAGTACTGGGGATTAGGACTTCACCATATCTTTTTGACGAGGACAGTTCAGCTCATAACAATTCACACTTGAAACTGCAAGCCTGAGACTCTAACCACAAGTGTGTTCTCCAGCCATTCTCTGCTTTATTTTCCTTTTTTGGTAAAATGATGAAAGAATTTTTTTACTGGACCAAATGGTGGACTTACCAAAGTTTATTTCTTTTTTCTGTGTGTGTGTGTTAAGACATTTATATTCTTCATTTAGAACGATTCACATGTACCCTTAAAGGATAAACCATAGATGTGATCGCACCAATCACCCTCTCTCCACCCATCCTCTCCCCTTCCCTCCCCTCCCTCTCCCCTTCCCCCATATTCCCGGGCTATAACTGGGTTACAGCTTTTCTATGAAAGCTATAAATTAGTTTCATAGTAGGGCTGAGTACATTGGATACTTTTTCTTCCATTCTTGAGATACTTTGCTAAGAAGAATATTTTCCAGCTCCATCCATGTAAACATGAAGGAGGAAAAGTCTCCCTCTTTTTTCAAGGCTGCATAATATTCCATGATGTACATATACTACAATTTATTAATGCATTCTTGGGTCGATGGGCACTTTATTTCTGATATTCCTTCTTCCACTACTTTCCCTTGTTTTGTGGAATCCTCTATGGCACACTGGCGGCTCACAGAACAGCCCTTTCCAGAACACATCTAATCTAGACTCTTAGACACAGAACAGTGGTCAAGATTCAAAGAATTTTCTCCACTACAGTGGGTGGTGTTTCAGACACAGGAGTGGAGGAGATGTTGGGTGGACAGAGAGAGGTGAAGCTGAGGATACCAGATTAGTCCAACTGCTTTCCCTGCTTGTCCCCTGCAGAGACATGATGAGGTTGAGGGAAATCCCGAGTGACAGGGTGTGAGAGAGTCCAGGGAAACAGATTGCAGAGTAACATCTGGAATGGTGAGGGCTGCCACATAAGGGATGCTCAGCCCACACAGCTGTACGTGGGGTGCATTAATAGAAACACCAGGTCCCCACTGGAATGTCAGCTCATAGCCTGGATGGCCAGAAGCAAGAACGCTGGCCTGGGCTCTGGGTGTCACCACTGGTCTAGCACCTCCACCAATCTGCTGTGTGAGGTTAGACCAGTCTCTTCCCCTTTCCATACACCCGGTTTCCCTATTAGTAAAATGGTGTGGGAGAGGGCAGGGAGCAGTGGGAGTGGGATTAGAAGGCTGATCCCTGACCTCTTCCCGTCCACACATCCTGCGAGCATCTGCAAGAGCCCCCTTCTTGCCAAGAAAAACCATCAACACAACAGCAAACAGGGAGCGGGCGATGAGTGCTAGCCAAGCCTTCATCTGCTCGCTCACTCTAAACAGAAATCACTTACCCTAAACGGCAATCAGTCCCCAATGGCCTCCTTTCCAAATGCCTCGTATGACAATGAGTGATTTGTAACAACATCCAATCAGGCGCACCTAACCTTCCTGTAATTGCCTGTCCTTTTCAGCGTTCTTAAAAGCTTTCCAGTGGAAAAGAACAGAAGCTTCTTGTCAGAAGCAGATTATTATACAGAGGAGAGAAACAACCCCCCCATTCCTTCCTCTTTTCCAGGCCATCTCTACACCCCACTCCAGTCCCCACGCCCCCTGCAGAGGAACCAGCATCTGGCTGACATCTCCATGGGAGCAGCAGCCACCTGCTGGTGTGACTCTCCCAGCTGTCCCCACCCCCACCCTTCCTGATTCCCAGCACCTCCGGCAGGCCCAACACGTTCCCATCTTCTCTTCTAGGCTTGAAGAGTCACCATTAGCAACATGTTCAGGTCACACTGAGCATCACTATGACAAAGAGCAGAATTGAAGACCAGAAAGCCCCAGTGACGTGGCCAGGGCCTCAGTGCAGGTGACCTGCAGACCTGGGTCACAGACAAGTCACGTATCTACGCTCTGTGCTCTGAACAGAAGAATGGCATTCCCTGCTGGCCTCGGGGTGGCACAAGTTTGGGGGAATTTTTCAGACACAGCACCAGATGGGCCTGAGGGCGGGGAGGAAAGGAGGCAGTCAGGGTCCCGGAGGCAGAGCACACCGAGGCATGCTCCTGAGAGGGACCGAGAATGAGCTGGGCAGCTGGAGGGCTCAGGGGGAGAAAAGAGGGTTCAAAATTCTCCGGGAGAGAAAGTTGTAGGGAGACTGTGCCCCCAGATCAGCGGCTCTGTTATCTTTACCCTGAAAACACCAAAGAGGTTTCTCACTCTTCCAGCACACCGTGCTCACAGCCAGTGCCTTGATTTTTTTTTTTTTTTAATCTCCTGCTCATTCAACAAATGGTCTATTGGGCACCTCCTGGGCTAGGCACTGTAAGAGATCCAGGGCTGTCCGTGACAAGGGCTTGCCCAGCCCTAGGTTTGACAGGGTGTGTGTTGGAGCATGGGGGGAGGATTTACTTATTCAAAAGCTGCCTGCAAGTAATCTGTGTTTATAAGATGAGCAGGGCCAGGGGCCTCATAAGAAGCAGAGAAGGAAGGCAGCTGGGGGAGGCCATGGCTAGAAGTATGGGGGTGGGGAGGGCGAAGTGGAACAAGGCAGGGTGCAGGAAGTGATGTAGGTGCAGGCTGACAAGGGCCTGGCCCAGCTGGCGGGAGTGTGGAGAAACAGGAACAGGGACAGCAACCTCGGGAGTTGATGCCTATCAGAACACAGGGCCAGTAGGCACCCACAGCCCCTCATTCAGACCTCGATCCGGCCATCAAGTGACATGAAGGATTCTACTCTGAGCTCTGAGAATGTTCAATGGGGAGAGAATCTCTCCTCTGAATCTTTGCAAACTAATAACTATTTTTCCACCAGACTAGATGTCCTTCCAAGGATACTTCCCAAGCCTGTGTGCCCCAGCATCAGACCCCTTCCACATGCACAGGAGATGAGTTAACCCCAGGCCTTCCTCATGGTCCAGGAGGGAGACAGTTTCTCAACCTTCCCTCCCACCTCCACCCTGCCCAGGGCTGTCCCTGTTGACCTCAGAGCATTCTTCAGCCTATGAGGTGGGGCAGGAAGTGCACACTCTGTTACTTGGCTCCAAACAGCCTCTCTCCAAACCAGCCAAATCCTTCCAAGTCGACCTCCTCCAGGAAGCCTAGCCTTCTCGCCTGCCACCCACTCTCGTCCCTCTGCTGTTCTGGACACAACTAAGACCTACACTTTGCACTACATGTTTGGCCCTCGGCACCTTGTCACCCTGCCTATCTGGCCATGCTGCCTACCTGGTAACACCACCTTCCTGGTCACCCATCTGCGTCCTCTCCCCACTCAGACAGCAGCAGCAGTCTGTGGGCAGGGACCACATTCCACTGCTCTGCTCTGTCTCCCCAGGACAATGGTTCTCAATCTTCCTAATGCTTCCTAATGCCATGACCCTTTAAGATAGTCTCTCATGTTGTGGTGACCCCCAAGCATAAAATTATTTTCACTGCTACTTCATAACTATAATTTTGCTACTGTTATGAATCATAATGTAAATATCTAATATGCAGGATGTATTTTTATAGTTACAAGGAGGTCATGACCCACAGGTTCAGAACTGCTACTCCAGAACTTACTGCAGGGGTTTGCTTCTGCTCCAAGGTTAAGAAACACCTGTGAATGACTTGACTGAAGAAAGCTGCTGGAATCTGCCAGAAAATCTGCCTCTTATTTGTGGCCCTTGGAACGCTGAAATTCTTCTTCCTTCATAAGTGATTCATACCTGAAAAACTTGCCCATTTCAATCCAGTTCCTTCCTAAACACGGCCCTTCCCCCCCACCCCCGCCACCTGTTTCATGCATACGGACACCAGCTCCACCAGTGCAGATGTGTGGTCCATGCTGCTCCCAATGTCACATCCCCAGTGTCTGAGGAAAACAGCTCCCTATGAGGGTCACTGACAGCACCGTGGCAGGCCAACTGGAGCGAAGGTGCAAAGCTGTTAAAACTCTCTGATATTTGCCCGCTGCCATCTTAACATACCTGCTAAGTGGCCCACATCCCCTTCTCCTACAACCTTCATCCCCTCTTAGAAGGAAATGAGACGATAAACTCATGTCCCCTCATATCTGTCTGCAACTTCCTCCCCATCCCCAAACCCTGACCAGGCTTTGAATTCCTTCAAGGTAGGGACTGTGTTTTTTTCATTTCTGTGTCCCATGGATGAATTTTGGAACTAGTGGACAAGAAATGTGGAAAGAAGGAATAAAAGAAGATAGAAGGAGGGGAGGGAGGGAGGGAGGGAGGGAGGGAGGGAGGAAGGAAGGAAGGAAGGAAGGAAAGGGAAGGAGAGAGGGAAGGAGGGAAGTGGCCCTAGGACTCAAATTTTGGCCAAGCTCTAAGTAGAAGCCCATCCATGTATATGGCGCACGGCAGAAGCCACCCACCTAAACAGCAGTATTAGGCTCGTTCAATTTGACTCCCTGTTCCTCAGTTTCCTCATCTTTAAAAATGAGAATAGCGGTACCTGCCTCAGAGAGTTGTTGTAAAGCTTAAACAAATTCATGCATATAAAGTGCTTAGAGTGCCACCCAACACACAGCAGGCAATCAATCTGCAGGCTGCACAGGCCCACACTTGTTGCAAGGTGCACCCTCTATTCTCTTAGCCAATCCTTCCTCCAGGTAGAACTAGGAAAGGGCAGGCCTCCATGTTCCCTGTTTGTTAAATTGCCTCTTATTGTGTGTGCTTGAATACATGATTTATTGGGTGTAGGTGTGTGTGTGCTTTGTGCCTCCTGTCTTAATGACTCAGCCAGTAACTGATTGTAAACACAGAGCCACAAGAATGCCTCATTCATGCCCCTTTGTTTAAAATCAAAGAAGTATTCTGGGTGAGCAAAGTTTTCAGATAACTAAAGCTTATCAAATAAGCATGATCTTTTATTAGTTAGACCATCCTGGGCAAAAGACATTCTCCAGACATGCTGGCTGGATTGTTGCTGGGGACTGTGTTGGTGGCAGCTATGGTGCAGTAGAAATGGCACTGGACCCAAAGCCAGAAGACTTGCAGTTGACTCCCTCTGCCTCTTAGCATTTATGTCTTTAAATCTCTCTGGACTTCACTCACGTCTATAAAACTGCTGTGCCCATCTACCCCATACTTGTTCTCAGGATTGGAGGGTGTGATGCTTGTGACAGGGTTAAAGACGTGCTCTTAGGAATTACTGAGCCTAAAGGGCCATTTGGCCCTACACCATATAAACCTCACCCCACTGTGCTAAGTGGTAGTTTCTGCTGAATCTTCCATTGCTGTTAGCTTTTCAAGCAGTGTCTTCCGCCCTAACCCTGGGGCTCTGACAGCACTCCTTGTCCCCCCACCCCCGCCACCACTTTTTGTCTATCACCTGCTGTTCACTTATGCACTGAAGGAAATCAGTGCCTGACTTGTTAGCCAGTAACTATCATGCTTTTTCTGCAAAGGTGGAGAAATCAGGTGCTCCTAGAGCTGAGCCGTGTCCTGGGAAGTACCAAGTTCAGGTATTTATGTTGAGGAATTGGAGCCTCAGGAAGAGGAAATAACTTGTGTAAGATCAAACAGATGCTTAACCACAGAGCTAGAAGAAGAATTTCAGAGATTTCTTGATTTCCAAGGAATCCTTCTCCTCTGGCCAAAAGAGGCTGACCTCACCGGCTGTGTGACACAGGGCCTGGACTTTGTGCTTTTTGCTGCTTTCAGATTTACACCCAGGTTTGCAACCAAGATCGATGTAACTATGGCTGTGCAAGACCAAGAGGAGTGAGACTGTGATAAAGGATGAACTCATGCGGCATAGGGAGCCCTGAACCCTTCACATCTAAATTCTGTATCCACCCTATGCACCCATAATGGTCACATGCAGAGGTCCCTGCCTAGACTAGATTTGTATGTGTGTGTGCACATTTTTTTTTTTTTGGTAGAGACAGAGTCTCCTCTACAACCCTCAGTAGAGTGCGGTGGCATCACACAGCTCACAGCAACCTCCAACTCCTGGGTTTGGAGGTGATTCTGAGGTGATTCTCTTGCCTCAGCCTCCCAAGTAGCTGGGACTACAGGCACTCGACACAACGTCAGGCTATTTTTTAGTTGCAGTTTGGTGGGGGCCTGGTTTGAACCCACCACCCTCGATATACAGGACCAGCACCCTACCCACTGAGGTACAGACGCTGCTCTGCACATATTTTTTTTCACTGCCCAGCTTTAAGTTATTTTAAGAGGACCAGCCTATACACTCATACTTGTCCTGTTTATGTCAGGAGGGGAAGCCCTGGGGTAGTGACAGCAAAGAGGAGAAAGCTCAGTGGGTCAGGGTACTTGTAGGACGAGAAAGGACGAGGGGGAGAGCTGGACTGCTCAGGTTCAAAGCAAAGCATGTCCCAGGAGTAAGTCAGGGCCCAGGCACGGTGGCAACCATGGCCCCTTCTTCTTGCAGATGGGCTATGAGTCACATGCCTCAGCATGCCACTTCCAGGACTATGTGGCCAACTCCCTCTCCTAAAAGGAAGGGCAGAGGGCTGGCCTCCCTGTCCCAGGGCTAACTTCATAACCTCATCCAGCTTGCACCTCAGGCCAGAGACGTGCCCCCAAAGGACTGGCAAGTAGGGACATAATTAGGGGGACCCAGACTTTCCTGGTTTTAACAATAGCCCATCACGAGATGGGCTCAGTCTTTAATCTGAACCTCACTTTTCCTATCTGTTAAATGGGTGCAGTACTCTCAGCTGCTTTTCTCACAAGATCGCTGAGCTACACAGTAAGATAAGGTCTCCGACTTATATTGTACCATTAAGAGGAAAAGAGAGCACAGTAGAGAAAGGAGGGAAAGGAGGACTAAGAAGAGCAGGTGATCGAAGGAGGAAGATAGAGAAGAAAGAGAAAACAATGGTAGAAAGGCCCAGAACAGTGACAAGGGAGGCTCAAGTGCAGACGACATCTCACAGGCCCTGCCTCTCCCCTCCACCTCTTCAATTCCTTTGCAGCCTTTCAATGCCCAGTTTGAGCCTTCCCCCTCCTCCAAGAAGCCCTCCTTGACCACCAGGGCCCACAAGGTCTCGTCTTTCCTTAGAACTACTAGAGAACGCAGAGTCTATGACATGCCATCAGCTCTGAGTCACCTATTTTTCTTTTACTCTATTTGTTTTACATATAAAAGTCACTTATAGTTCATATATTGCTAAGCCTATAAATCTCCACGGTGCTCTACTCAGGGCTGTTATATACAGGGTCTTATAAATATTTGTAGAGTGATTAAATGGGGAGAAAATGAATAGGCTTTGTGTAGAAAAGAAATACAAGTGATCTTTAAGTGCCCCCAGCGTGTGCCCACAGCTGGGCTTTACTCCCCCAAGTTCACAATGAAGAAAAGAGATGTAGCAGGCCTGGGAGTCTGCACACCTGGTTTCCAGCCACGCCCCTCCACCTCCCAGCCAGGTGACTTTGGTCAAGCCACATCCTCCTCACCCTGGAGACCTTAAGCAGCTTGTCTTCAGAAGTGACAACCTGGGCTCAACCCCAGACCTGCCAGTCAGGAGCTACACAAGGTCCCCAAGGAGCTTGCAGGTGCATCACAGTTTGAGAAGCACTGCCTTCCCGTTAACTTTATATCCACCATCCTCCAGCCTCCTCTTGTCCCATCCCCGGGGATGGGCAGGTGAGTCCCAGAGACCCCCCAGAGCAGTAGATCTGTTATCGGAAGCCTTTCAGCTGCCTCTGCTGATGGGGCCGAGGTTGCTACTCACAGGAAGTTTTCAGGATGAGGAAAGGGATATTATCTCCTTCTACCATGAAGAAAGTCATTACCAAGCCACTCAGCTAAGGAGGAAGAGTTCACCAGCGCACAAACCCTGATAAGTATCTCCTCGCTTCCCAGACTTTTTCCACTCCTTACACACAACTCTTAATCTAGGAAAGTGACTCGGCCTTCAGAGGAGTTTAATAATCTCCCTGGGGCCTTGTGAGGAGAGTGCATGGGTGGGGGAGAGGTAGTGAGTGGTGCACTCAAGGCAGCCTCCCTCCCATCTCTTTGGCTGTAACTCACCTGCCACGGGACAAGCATCCCTCCCTCTGCAGAACAATCCTTTGTGCCTTGTCTTTGGAAATTTGGTTCAGAGTAGGAGGACATCCTCCCCCTACCCCCACCCCAGAACTCCATTTGCAAAGGAATGGAGGTTCAAAGCCAATGGACTTGAAAGATGTCTGGAGTCCTGCTGGGCACCTGGCCTGGGTTGGAACATGGCCTGACGCCATAGCTGGTGCCTTATGGGAGGAGACGTGCGGGTGGGCAAGAAGCTGTCTCTGACTTGCCAAAATCCCCCCAGAAGGTTAGGGAGATATGATGAAGCCTCCTCACTACTGCGTCAGCACCTTCTTGTTATGCTTCCAGATGACTGAAGTTTCAGCCGTGTAGGCCCCCAATTCATTTTATCTTCAGTCTAAAGTGGACATTTTTCTAAATAAGATGCACTCCTCTGTTTTCCAAAACTGAATACTGCAGAATATAAATTAATTATTTTGGTTTTCATGCACATCATGATGACAGAAGCCCCCTTGAGGGCAGGAGCTTTTGTTACTCTGTTCCCTGTTGTTCTCACAGAGCCTGGAAAGATGGTCACTAACCCTAAGAGAAGCACTGTCCCATGCCAGGCACATGCAGCCCTCTGGGGTGGTGGGAGGGACAAACAGGATTTCCCTTCTCCCAGGCAGACCTCCAGGGCCAGCCAGGGAATGTCAGGTCCCAGTCTCCTATGAGTGTGATCCCACTAAGGTGGCTACACAGGCTGCACCCACTCTTGCAAGCTTTTGGAGCCATAGTGTCAGTGTTTTAAAAAATCTACCCTTCCCTCTCTCTGTTGGACTGTCAGTTGTCACTTGAAGTTACAAGGAATTGTAAACAGAAGAAGTTAAAAATCATTCTGAAGAAGAGCAGGCATGTGGCACAGTGTCTCCCCCTGCAATTGCTGCCGTGGCATTCAGCACCTCTCAGTCAGGACACATCACTCCCCTGGAGCCTGGCGAGCCAGGGGACAGGCCATCATTCCAACTGGAGGGTGTTGGCCTGAGAAGCATTTCATAACCTTGATCCCCTCCCAGAGCCCCATTTTCCAGGTGAGGAAGTTGAGATCAGGAGGTGAGGTGATTTCCTAAGGTTAAGCAGGTCTGGATGGCCAGTAAGACCAGAGCTCAGGTCTTCCGGTTGCTAAACCAGAGCTCTCTGCTCTTGCCAACCGTGTGCCTCCTTCTCCTGCCCTGTTGCTCACTCGCCTCTGATTTCCTATTGGCTGGAAGGAAAAAAATAAATACAGATAAGTGGAAACTATTCCTAGAGGGAAACCATATTGGCACTGTGTCTATTTGCACAACAGCGTATGTCCTTAGGGAACTGCAAATTAAAACAAGATACCCCTGCACATCTAGTAGCATGGCCAAAATCCAAAACCCTGACAACACTGATGCTGGAGAGGATGGGGAGCCACAGGAACTCTCACTCACTGCTGCTGGGAACGCAAAATGGTACAGCCACTTTGGAAGACAGCTTGGCAGTTTCTGACAAAACTAAATATACCCTTCCCTTGTGATCCAGCAATCACGCTCCTTGGTATTTATCCAATTAAGTTGAAAACTTATGTCCACATGAAAACCTGCATAGGAACACTTATAACGGCTTTGTTCATAATTGCCCAAACTGGATAGCAATAAAGATGTGCTGCAGTAGGTGAGTGGATAAACAGACCATGATGTGTGTCTACACTAGTCTTCCGCAGTAAGAGAAATGAGTGATCAAGGCAGGAAAAGACCTAAGTGTATGTGACTCGGTGAAAGAGCTACAGACTCCAGCTGTACAGACTTCAGCTACAGACTTCAAGCTACAGCCTTGAAAAGGCTACAGACTGTATGAATCGGACTCCACGACATTCCAGAAAAGACAAACTATAGAGAGAATAAAAAGATTAGTGGCTGCCAGGAGTTTGGGGGAGGAAGAAAGGTGGAGCATAGGGGAGATTTAAGGCAGAGAAGACTATTCTGGACGGGAATGGTGAATACATCATATGGATACATCATATCACGCATTACCTAAAACCCATAAAACTGTATAACGCAAAGAGTGTTTCGACACTGTAGCATCAACTGCAGACTTTAGTTAGTAATACTGTATCAATATTGCTTATCAACTGTAACAAATAGACCACAGCTATGCAAGATGCCAGTGAGGGAGACTGAGGGAAGGGGAGAGGAAATATACGGCCATTCACGGTACTTTCTGCTCAATTTTTCTTTAAACGTACATCTCCTCTAAAAAATACGGTCTCCTAGCTAAAAATAAAACACAAATAAAAATAAAAAACCGAAAAAGAAACTATGCCTAGAGTGAAAATGCACAGGCACTAGCCCATTAGTTAAATGCATGAGCTTTAGTGCCTGAATCAGGGACACCTAATCGAGGAGCAGGTGACTGGTCCACATCACGTTGTCTGACGTCACACAGCTAGCGGGGATCTCAGCTGTACCTTGAACTCAGTCTCTCGAGTCTCACACCTGTAAAGCCACACTGCACATCTTGATACTCCATGGAGAAATATCAGTCTGAGATCATCCCACCTGGGCACTGCCTCCAAACGGTCCCTTCAATGTCCCTCCCACGACATCAGTCAGCAGAGGAGATTCTGAGTCTTCCCTAAGGAATGTCTCTCTGCAGCTTCTAATTTTCAGAAGTAATTCCTGATGCCAGATCTGAATCCTTCCTGAGGGGAGGTTCGCCCCAGCTGTCCTCGCTGGGTCTTTACTGGAACTTTGATAAATAACCACGGGTTGTTCCCCATCAAAAAAACAGCCGGTGGAGGAGGGTGGGGAGCGAGACCTCCGCAGCAGAAGCCGTTCGGGGCTGACAGATCAGCAGTGGTCACGTGCAGGCCGAAGCGGTAAAAGGCTCATCATCTCACTAAAGCCCTCTTTATTCACCCTGTATTTTTCCACACATTTCATTTCCCATCATGGCTGATTGCCTCAAGCACTCATGTGAAAATAGCAGATTTTTGCCTGTGTGTTACTCCCCGTTCCCTCCCAATAATGCAGTTTATTGGATTCTCAGAAATGACATAAACACTTGGCATGTCTGAGATGAAGAAACAAAGAGAAAAAGAAACAAAGTAGCAGGGATTCTGTCCTGGAAAGGGGTGGTGGCCTGTCCTCTGCTGGGGACAAGGAAGTCACGGGTGTTATGACTTGCTAGAAAAGCTCTAGCAGGTGACCTCATTGGATAGAGGAGAAAACTGAGGTCCCAAGAGGTGAATTCTCCCCAGGTCTGTATGTGGGGGAACATGCCTGGTGGGTGTTTTTTATATGATTTTATTCTCATCAAGCCCAGAAAGCATGAAGAAGGATTCTGAGCTGGGTGCACGGGGGCCGTACCACAGCACCGACCTATATTTTTTCATCGGGATATTTACCTGTCCTCTCTATCTATGCTTTTACCCTAGAACAGTGGTTCTCAACCTGTGAGTCGCGACCCCTTTGGGGGTCGAACGACCCTTTCACAGAGGTCACCTGAGACCATCCTGCATATCAGATATTTACAGTATGATTCATAACCGTAGGACAATTACAGTTATGAAGTGGCAACAAAAATAATTTTATGGTTGGGGATCACCAAAAGTGAGAAACTGTATTAAATGGCTGTGGCATTAAGAAGGTTGAGAACCACTGCCCTAGAAGTAAATGCTCTGACCCAATAGGATGAGGGATGGAATGTGAAGGGGAGAAGACAGGAAACCATATATCCCCAGCACAGAACTGGGAACTTTGCATGTGTTAATGCAAGTTCCCAGAATCATCAAACAAAAATCTTTCTAGAAAGAACTCTGGATCCCCAGGAAAAATACATTGTAATAGCTGATAGTGACTCTGAGCATTATTATTTGCTAAGCACTATGTAAGCGCCTAAATGCATTAACTCAATTAACTCTCACAAGAACCCCATGAGACTGGTATAGCCATTCTCCCATTGGACAGATGAGAAAACTGAGGCACCAAAAGCATATAGGGACTTTCTTGAAAGTACACAGCTAGTTAGTGATGGGGCTGGGTCTCATTCTGGGTCTCACCCCAGGGCTGAGGCATTGATGCCCCGCTAGCTTTTAAAATGCCCATTCGCCTCCATCTGTGCAGTGGCTGAATCCCTTCCGCTGACAGAACCCAGAGTAGGATTTTTCATACATCATCTCAATCGAACCTCACAACATCCTGGCAAAGTAGGCAGAGCCAAGTTCATGATCCCCATTTAATAAAATAAGAAACAAAAGCTCAGTGAAGTGGGTAGTGCCAGGTCACGAAGCTAGTAAAAGCATGTGCCCAAGTGCCTGACGTCATGGCTGTTTACACTATTTACACCCTGGCTGGAGTACTCGTGCAACCCAGAGGAAAGCCCTCAGTAAATAACCCCTGAGTCTTGCTCCTGTCCTACCAGTCCTTAGAGGTGAGCAGAAGAGAGATAAGGGGCTAACAGCAAGCATTCACCTCCACGTCAACCTCATTTTTATTTTTCTCAGGGTTTAAGCAAGGATGCATTTCCTAGTTGACTTAATTCAGGCTGGTTTGGGGGCCTCCGGAGAAAGAAGCCCAGACCTCCCTTTTCTTCCTTCATCTTCCTGACACCTGCCTCCTGTCTGCCTCCTTCATTGCCACATGGCTTTTAAACAACCCCCATTAGCTCCATGTGTTGGTAACTATGCAGTGAGGGTGACATCTAAATGCACAGTCCTGGAAGAAATCATATGGATTTGGATATGCCAGAGCACAGAATTTGACCAAGCCTGAGGTCCCTGGGGGAGTCAGGGAGAAGGAATGAGAGGGAATTGTCACCCTGGGCTCCCATCCTGCAAAATGCACGTGCCGGGCCTGGCTTGCCCTTCCCAGTTCATCAGGACAGAGGTACACGGAGCTCCAATCAGCCCACATTCACCTCGCACTGTTGTCAGGTGGTTGCTCTGAAAGGCCCTAATCATTTCCCCTATTGTCTGGTTTAACACAAAGCAGAGCAAAGCAGTGTCAAGGCTGCCTCTCTCTCTGCAGAAAACCCCGAGGTATGTTGATACGTGTATGTGCAGGCAGATGAATACACACCCCAGCCCCCTACACATACACACAGGCTAAGCAGGGAAATTATAAAGAACACGGAGCCACCTCACCCAATCTCATCCTGTCCCCAGAGGAGGCGAACAGTGAGCAGGACGCCTTATCTTTCATCCTCCCAACTCCCCCATCAGGTCCCTTCTAGGAAGAATGACCCCAAGAACCTGCACTGATGAGGGTGCCCTCGGGCGAACTTGGGGACCATGTGTGAGCCAAGCGTGTAAAAATTCAGAATCTCCAGGATTTTTCTCAGTGCCTTGGTTTCTCATTTGGCCAAGACAGTTGAAGTGCTGCAAGGCAACTCAGCTTCTCCTTTTCCCTCTGTACAACAGTCTCTTGGAAATTAAGCAGAACCCTTTAGAAAGAAAGAGAGGTTAGATCTGTCCATACGATTTGGAAAAGTAAATAAATGATCTACAAAAATTTCCCTTTCATGTAGAAACGCTTACGGCCCTGTAAAATGTCATACCCTGGGCAATTTGGTTGCTCAATAATTTGCAAAGCAGGAGCCAGATGCAACAGAGTGAAACAAATTATTGTCTTAACAGCTGGAACAAGGATGCCTCTTAGAGAGAACAGTCTTTGCTTTGGAAAATACTTCTTGAAAGACATGGCGTGATAGATGGATTGTAGCAACAGCCCTGGTGTTTCACGCTTCCTTGTATCCATGCCCTTGACTGATGTCTCCCACGCTGACTCTGGGCTGGGCCATGGGATGTGCCCACGTGAATGAGATGACACAAACTTTATGCAAAGAGAGATCTAAGAAAAAAAAAAAATGCTTGCATGTTTCTAGTCCCTCTCTTCAATCCTGCCCCCAGCAGGGGGACATACCTGGACTATCCTTCTGGAGAAGTAAGAGAGACACATGGAAGGAGCCACAACCTCCCACCCAAGGCCATCCCAGACCAGCCATCCCCAAGACCATGCACCAGCCAACACCTGTCATAAGCACGACCAGCCAAGACCAGCTGTCTGGCCACAACCAGCAGGGCCATCCAGTTGGTCCATAAACTCTCCAACAGTAACAAACAACAAGTATTCAAGACAGAGAATTGTGGAGTGGTTGGTCACACAGCAACAGTCATCAGTACACTTGACCTGGAAGCTAAATCCCAGACAGCACTAGCCAACAAGAGTCAAAGAAACAAAAGCGTTCATTAAGGTGCAAGGAACAAGTATCCAGAAGAGGGAAGAGAAAACAGAGAAGGAAGAGGGAGAGGGTCGAGAGCAATGGCAGAGGCAATCATTCACGACAACTGGTTGTTTAATTTTAATTGCTTATACTACTTAAACATAATCTGTCGTTTCATTGGTAAAGGCTTGTGAATATGAGTGTATGAGTGTATGGGTGTGCACCTGTGTGTAAGTTACAGAAGGAAGGTAAGTTCCACATTTGAGTCAATGCGGAATGGAGCAGGGACGATGAGAGGAACTGTAATTTGGTGACAGCACAAATTCAAAAACAAAAGTGATCATGAGAATGAATGTAAGTCCTGTAAAAGTTTACAGAAATCTTGCAGAGAGCACTGGGCTCTCCCCAGAATGTGGAACAAGAGTCTAACCTTAACCAGACCTTAAAGGTCAGATAGATGTTCCAGCTGACGTCCTGGCTGTGCACACAATGCGTTCTCTTGGGATGCCTCGGGCGCGAGCTCCATGTGAGGAAGATTCAGGAGGTACTGGGTCTTAGTCCCTGCTTATCTGAGCTCCTTCTCCCAGATGAGTTCTGAAAGCCAGCAGAATTTATGCAGTGTTCACTCTTGTGCGCTCTCTCACTCTCTCTCTCCACAGACACACAGGTCTCCTAAGCTTTCTGGAATTCTCCTAAGAAAAGAGAGTTTTTTTTATGAAACTAATGAAGCTGAGGCTTCAGATATCCTCACTACCCCTTCCAAACTCCAGTGCCCAATTTTCTATGCACAATTTTGTATTCTTTTCCTGAAAAGATCATACAAGCTTCAAGCTCCATGAAGCATGGATCTGCCCGCACTCTGAAAATTCCAATCAAATATACAGGTGCCAAAGCAAATTCTGTCTCTCCAGACCACATGGTAATGTTATGCTACCCTGGGGCTCTGCTCGGGAGAGATGCCCCACCCCACCCAGCCATTGAGACCTCCCCCACTCCATGCCCCGCACATCTGCCCACAATTAAGATGTCTTAAACATCCCCATCCGTAGGTAGGTGGAAGCAGACAGGGTGCTGGGACATTGTCAGCAAAGAGAAATGCATGGGTCGTATTTCCTTTCTCCTTCTCTCCTCTCCCTTCTTTCTCCTTATCACTTATACCATCTCATTCACTCATGTGGCTTTAAGAACATCTGTCTACATAACAAACACCAGATCTCAACACATCTGCAAATGAGGCATCTCTGCTATCACACCTGGACACACTCCTGCATTCCCTCCCCCAAAGAACACCCACCTTACCGCCAGCACCCAGTCCAGAGGCCTGGTGTGATCGATACTCTTCTTCCTCTATCCCCTGCCCCTACATCCTCCCATCTGCAAGGTTTTCCCATTTTCCACTTGAAAAATCTGCTCCAGCATGTCCTCTCATCATCCACACCATGACCAGCATGATCAGGCCTATGTTGTGTCTCCCCTATTCCGCTGTCCCTTGACTGGACCCCCTGACTCACCATCACCCTCTTTCCCGTTCATTCCTCACAATGAGCCAGGTCAATCTCTGAAATGAAAAGACACCCTGATCCTCTTGTAAGCAAAATTCTTCAGTGGTCCACCACCAACCATCAACATCCAGGCTATCAGAGGTCATCCTGCCCAACACCCCCAAGGACAATAGCAGGCTGTTTCTACAACCCCCTACACGTATGCTCACGCCTGCAACACCCTGGCCTTCACAGAAGTCTTGTTGTTTCCTGTCTTCTCTACTTCCACTTCTTGGGGTACCCTGTGCTCTCCTCTTTTCCCTAGTCCAGCCACTCTGTGAAGTCTTCTCTGATGCCCATCCGCACCTCCCTTCCCAAGAGGCATGGATTACTCCCCCCTTTGAGCTCTGCTTTGACCTTGCACCATCACCATATTGCACCTGGTGCTTGACATGAGTTGTGTAAATCGGATGTCCCCCAGGCACAGTTGGGCTCACCTGAGTCCCTTTAAAATTGGCTTGGATTATTTTTCAATCCCACTGACAGTGTGGAAGTGTTCCCTTCTCTCGGCACCCTTGCCAGCATCTACAGCTTTGGGACTCTGTAATATGGCTATTCTCACTGGAGTTAGGTAATATTTCATGGTGGTTTTGATTTGCATTTCTCTGATGCTTAGGGACGAGGAGCATTTTTTCATGGGTTTGTTGGCCATTCTTCTATCTGCTTGGGAGAAGGTTCTGTTCATTTCTCTTGCCCCATGATTAATTGGTTTGTTAGCTCTTTTTCTTATTGATTTGCTTGAGTTCTCTGTAGATTCTGGTTATAAGCCCTTTGTCAGATTCATAACATGCAAACATCCTCTCCCATTCTAAAAGCTGTCTATTTGCTTTAGTTTACTATGTCCTTAGATGTGCAGAAGCTTTTAGGCTTGATCAGGTCCCATTTGCTTATTTCTGATGTCGCTTTAATTGCCAATTGAGTCTTCTTCATAAAATCTGTTTATAGTAGGCCAATTCTCAATTACAAAGATGTAGATACAACCTAAGTGCCCTTTAACCCATGAATGGATGAATAAACTGTGGTATACGCAAATCATGGAATGCTATTCAGCCATCAAAAGACAGAGACTTTACATCTTTTGTATTTATTTGAATGGAGTTGAAGAACATTTTCCTTAGTAAAATATCTTGAGAATGAACAAGCAAACATCTCATGTCCTCCATACTAATTTGAAACTAGTAGATGGACAACTACAGGCTCACATGACATAAAAAACGCAACTAAATTCAAGAAGGGGGAAGGGGGAAGAAGGGAGGGAGAGCTCAGTGAGCCCCCACCTAACAGAGACAACGTAGGGGTACATGGCACACTTCCTGGGGGAAGGACTCAAATACAGCTCAGACTTTTCCTAACAAATGCAAACAACAGAACCTAATTTTATGTATCTTTAGACTAATCGGAAATAAATAAATTAAGTAAATAAATGAAAAGATTGGCTTGGACCCCAGTTCATCTAAGGCTGGCTCGTCTTCAAATTTCTATGAGTTCCTGGAAATTTACATCCTCCCTGTCACCAGTGATTCTAGATTTTGCCTTTATTGCCCTAAATGAATGGGGGGATGAATAAATATTCACAATAAGCACTGATGAATATTGTAGACTATTCTTCAAATGTCCTTAAGCTACCAACAGTGGGAAATTTTGATTACATGCTCACCCCATGTCCACTCCATCTGGGGACACCCTATTCAATGGCCCCTCTTTCTGCCCTCCTCCCTCCTTCTCCCTGCTTTTTCTCCCATCCCACCGTGTCCACCAGATTCCCACCACGAACTCCAAATTCTTCTCCCTTCATTATGCAGAACACTTCATCATCCCAGTCCTGACAGCCAGATATCTCGGTAGGATCAAATTAATACAACACGCCCCATCACGAGTCATCAATTCCTTAGGCCACAGCAAGAGACCAGAAAAATAATGTCCTCCCGAACTGTCTGTCTCCCCCCACAGTCCATGCCCTCCTGAGATCACAGCGGGGCCTTATTCACCTTCCTATCACTTCGGTTTAGCATATGTACACCCAAAAAAAGTTTGTTGAATGAAAAAGTGACCAAATAAAGAAATGACTCTGCAGCTCAGTCCCCCACCCCCACCCCCACCCCCACTCTGTGGTTGCCTGAACCACAGAAGAAGTGATAAGGTCCGAGCAGAGGAAGGAAGTCTGGAGAAAAGTGAGACTGAGATGGGCGGGAGTTCACAGAGTGGAACTTTCTCTTTCTCTCCCTCCATCTTCACGGACCACTCTCCCCTCTTGAAAAGTGGCCTCTTTCCCATCAAATGCATCACCTCAGCCACCTTCGGTGGTGGTTCAGCATATTTCTGCTTGAAATAAATGTTATTTTCTGGCGCACCCGGGTTTCATTAGTCTTCCTGTCAGGGAGAATCAAAGCGGGAGTGGAGAGCCGCCTGGCAGAAAGTGGCTTCTTGCTTACACCAGGCGGAAAAGGATAATGTTACCCGTGGAAAGAGAGGGAGGAAGGGAGAGAGACGGAAAACTAACTTCCTCATTTAATCAAGTCAAAACACGGATTATATGAGGTTGAAAAACAGTTACCTTGCTCGCGAAGCAGTCTCTCGCTCTGTCTGGGGCCATAAAACCCTTTGCGATTTTATCTTTTCATAAACTTTTATTGAATCTGATGTTCAAGGGGCCATGGAGGATCATCCAATTAAACTCCCCCCTCTAATCCTACTCTTAAACCCCAGCACTAAACTGATGGGAGATTAAAAGCTAATAAAGATGACAAATGAGAGGTGATCTCCAGGTTGATAAGGGAAATGGAGTCGGGCGGGGATTTGCCAACGAGGAGCATGGCCCGATTCTGGAAAACACAGGGCTTTTGTGGTGGCAAAATCGAAGAATTCTGCAAAGATGCAACACGGATGCCCATGGTAAAGTCCTGCCTAGTGATGCTGCCGTCTGGGGGCTTGGACAGACTGCCCAGCCCAGGGCTGCCCAGTAAGAAGAGGGTCAGACTAGGTTGATGTAGCAACCTAGCACTTCCTAGCTGTGAACCGTGGAATTTGGCAACATAGGATTCATAGTACAAATGCTATCCTCATGGCAGCCATACACCTGTCCTTTGTGGAGCGTCAACCACATGCCAGATGCTGTCACATGCACTTTGCATGTGTCATCCTGGATGTGTGTCACACGTGGTGTGATGCCTTCCTACTTCACACATTAGCAAACTAAGGTTCAGACCAGGCCAACCATTTTCCTGAGGTCCCTCTGTAAGTGACAGGATTAGAAAGAACTCTGTCCTTCTGAGAAAATAACCCCCACTTTGCAGGGTCATATTAAGAATACAACAAGACTCTGGGAGACCGAGGTGGGTGCATTGCCTGAGCTCACGAGTTCGAGAACAGCCTGAGCTAGAGCGAGACCTCATCTCTAAAAATAGCCAAGTGTTGTGGCAGGTTCCTATAGTCTCAGCTACTCCAGAGGCTGAAGCGAAAGAATTGCTTGAGCCCAAGAGTTTAAGGTTGCCGCGAGCTGTGACACCATGGCACTCTACCAAGGGTGACATAGTGAGACTCTGTCTCAAAAAGGAAAAAAAAAAAAAAAGGAATATAACAAGAAAATGTGATGGTGCGGGCTTCATGGAAGCCTCCCCAAAGTCCATTTCCTTTGTTTTCTTAGACTCACATATTGCTATTTTAACATCTCCCCATAATCTAAATACTCTTTACCATCATTACCCCCCAAAATACAAGTTTAAACAATAAGGTGAGAGAGAGATTTTTTAAACATCTATGCCAAATAGTTGATATCAACGCATTTAATCATTACACAGGCATCTACAAAAACATTTTTTTTTTGCCAGAGCCTTTCATAAATATGTATCAAAGTAATCCTCACATCAGCCCCGAGAAGCAGGAATTATTTCCTCATTTTAATTAATGAGCACACAGAGGCTTAGAGAATCCAAATGATTCTCCTAGGATCACAAGGCTAATAAGTGACAAGGATGAAGGCCAGACCCAGGCGTGATGAGATGCCCAGTCCAGGCTCTTCCTGCTGCTCCACCCTGCTCTTATGAGTATCCCGTCCAGGAATGGGAGCGAGGCAAAGGCACTGACAAATAACACAGTCGGGCCGTGCAGTCTGCACCCTGCTAAGCAGACCCCTGCTTTCTGCAAAAGAAGGCATTTTGAGAAAGAATCCATGTGGAGGAACACTGCTGCCTGGGGTTCCAGGGGTGGTGAGTTACCAATGTTGTAGAGAAGGCGGGGGGAGAATAACAGGAGCAACGTGCAGAGAAGGAAAAAAGGGCACTACTAGGGTGGAGGGAGGGTAGAGTACACCCCAGTGTGGCTGCACGGTGTGAAATTTAAGAGGGGAACATCTGATCTGTTAAGAAGGTTGGGTGGAGGGCGGCGCCTGTGGCTCAAAGGAGTAGGGCACTGGCCCCATGTGCCGGAGGTGGTGGGTTCAAACCCAGCCCTGGCCAAAAACTGCAAAAAAAAAAACAATAAGGTTGGGTGGAATCAGAAGAACCTTGACTGTCAAGGTGAGACGTGAGAAAGCAAGTTCCAAGCTCCATTTCACACCATCTTTCCTGCTTCTCAAGGCATCATCTCTCCCAAAGGACCGTGGCTCAGGCACCCTGTTAAACAAACGTCATTGCTCCTCACAGTGTGCTGGAA
Organism: Otolemur garnettii; assembly: GCF_000181295.1. Taxonomy (NCBI): domain Eukaryota; kingdom Metazoa; phylum Chordata; class Mammalia; order Primates; family Galagidae; genus Otolemur; species Otolemur garnettii. Next base: position 7,462,525 of record NW_003852469.1, on the reverse strand, counting down.
AGGCAAGTTTCCCCAGAGTGGACCAAGTTATAGCTGGAAGGCAGGGGACAAAGTGTCCGGCTCCGGCCCAGCCCCTCCAGCCCACTCACTCTCGGTCTGTGGCCTTGTACCTCCCACCTCTTGGGCTTTGTCCTTTTGTTCTTGAGCATGAGGGAGCCGAGTTCTCATGGACTTCTATCAGTGCTTGGGGAAGAATTCTTTTTGGCTTTAACTGTAGTCTTCTGAATGCATCCAGCCTGGCCCAGATGCATTTGCATCTTGGGAGGGAAAGGAACTTAACTTTGTCTGAGGCCCCCCTAGGAGATAAGCCCTTTCACCCATGTGATCTCATTTCATCATCACAGATGCACCATGCAGCTTTGGTTAACCTCATTTTTCTACAGACCAAAAAAAAAAAAAAAAAAACCCTGAAGCTCAAGGATACATGGCTAGTTCAAAGTCTCATTTGTCTATTCCAAGAGTGTGATATTTTTTTTCACTACATCCAGAGTTCTTAGCCCAAGCTGGTCATTAGAACAACCTGGGAAGGTCCCAACCCGGACAAATCTCTCAAAAGAGCCATCCCAGATTCTTCTTGGAGGCCCAAGGCTAAAAAATCACTGTGCTGATGCTACTTTTCCTCTAAGACAGTGATTTTCAACTGGTGTGCCATGACACGATACTAGGAATGTCATGAAAATGTTTAAAAACCATTAATTAAATTATTTTTTAAAGAAGTTCAAAGCACAGTAAGCATATTCTTTTTTTCACTCCTTTTTTTTTTGATCAATATAATTTAAGTGTGCTGTGGAAATTTAACTACAGGTTCAAGTGCACTGCTAGATAAAAAATGGCCATTCAATAAAAAAAAAAAAATTAAAAAAAAAATGGTTGACTAACTCTGCTCTAAGACAATAGCCCTTGAGTTCCATCAACCACAGCCCCCATTGGCCAGCCTCGGCCCCACCCACTAAGAAAACTCAGTCCATGTCTCTGACTCTTTTTACAAGTTAATATTCATTTCATCACATTTAATTAACACAAGGAGACTGGAGCTGTCTCAGCTTCCCTCCCAGTGAGCAGGAAGCTGTGACTCCCTTGGAGTTCAATCACGGCACTGTCTTACGCAATTAGCTTCCTTCCCCCAGATCTGCAGGGTCTGTGCCCATAAATATCAACCAATTTTATTGATATTTGTAATTAAAAAAACCCAACGGGTCACAGTCGGTTGAGCAAGTTTGCAACACACACATCCATAATGGGAACATGAACATATTTGTATTTGACATTTGATAGATAATAATCCTGGGCATTTCTAATTTTCAGAACAACCAGTGGGGACCAGCTAATTAAGTCTTGCAGGACTCCTGGGGTGGAGGGCATTCTATAGACATACCCCCTTTTCGTCACCTTTGTTTCTGAAGTTTCAGGGAAACCAAGGGTCAAGAAAGTGAGTGACAGGCTAAAGCTACAGAGAGAAAACTGCAAGGACACGAGATCCGACATTGGCAACTTCTTGAGTTTTTTCTTGAATCTTCTCTGTGTATCCTTCCAAGGAAATGTATAAATACAAAACATCAGGAGGATTAAGAATGAGCTCCAGGCCACCCCAGAAGCTCCAAGGCTATTTCTGTGGTGTTCTTTCTCATCATTCAATTGGTCCCTTCCAATCCAAAAAAAAAATTACATGGACAAAACCTAACTCATCCCTCAGTTCCAGTCTTGCAGAGCACCACCACCCAATGGCACCATGATTCTGTTTCAGCTTTAGCCCAGTGGTAGCTATACCTGAGGTCCTAACCAGATGGTTTTTGCCAGCAAATTCCCAATGTATTTATCTGTGAGCTGTGTGGAGAGCCAGAGTGGGCCGCTGCGAGAAGCTCAGTGGTGGAGCAGAGCTGGTTGGCAAGCATGGACCCAACACACGTGCAGGTTATTAGATCTGCCCACTTCTCATTTTCCCTCTGAAATACCATCACTCACATATGCCCAGTGAGATTTAAGACCTTTTCCCAAATCCCCTAACAGCTTTCTTACAAGAAACAATCAGTCTTAAAGAGAGTTAAAAGGAAGCCATTCTATCCCCAAGGGCAGCCTCTTGAGTGCCTGGGCAGAAGGATTATTTCCCTTGTGACCTAGAATAATCCCTTCATTTCCAAACTCCTCATGGGGAGAAGGGAATTCCGGGGAAGGGGGGAGCACGTAGGAAGAAGAGGTGGGAGGAGATAGCATGGACACAGATGAAAACACACTGCCAGACAGCACTGGAAGAGGGCATTTTTACAGTGTTATGAGTTATGCCACACCTGCTTCTAAAAATGATTTGAAACCATTACAATAATAGGCACCTATCCAATAAAGCCATTAAAATAGAAATAAGGGGGACCTATAAATGTCTGTGGAGGGTGACATTGCAGAAGTCATGATTGCCATTATCCCACAAGCTCGAGTAAGAACAGTAGGTTTAGGTGAGCAAGAGGTGATTCATTGATCATTGGGACAACTAACTCAATTATTCAGGGACTAACGATCCAATTTGTGTTTAATCCAGGCCCCTGGCATCAGCCCTCTCTCTCTTCTGCTGCCTAACTATGAAGAATTTCAATGTCCAGAAAATATTCATCTAACCATAGCCATGAAAAAGGATGAAATCAGAGACACTTACAGTTGGAAAAGACTTGATAACATCACATAGTAAGACTTCCCACTAAGAACTTCCAGTTCTTTTTAAAGTTGCTGTGTCAGAGAGTTGGGTGGCATCAATTTGAATAACCCTGAAAACAGGACGCTCGCTACCTGATGAGATATTTCTCATGAAGGCCTATTCTATTACTGAACAAATCGAGTCATTAGCAATTTTTTTTCTTACATAAAAACAAAATCAAGTGATGATTTGGAACTTGATTGATCTTCAAAATTACACAGGATGCCTTTGAAAACAGATTCTGGTAGAAGTATAAACTAGTACACCACTTAAGAAAACAGTGTGGCGTTTTCTGTGAAAGCTGAACATACACACACTTAGGACCTAGGTGTGTGACTCCATGATGGAGTCCTAGGTGCATATTCAGCATAAATATTTGCACATACACACCAAGAACCCAGTATGAAACACCCTCAGTAGCATTGTTTACATTAGCCAAACCCTGCAAACCAAAATGTCCATCAACAGTAGAATGACTAAATTTGGATATATTTATATAATGGAGACTTTTAGGACAGACGCTTCTAAGAGGATTTTCTGCAATGATGGAAATTTTCCATTCTGCAGTGTCCATTCTGATAGCCACTCATCACATGAGCACTTGAAATAGGACTAGTGTAAAAGAGGAACTGAGTTTCTTTATTTTAATTAATTTAAATTCAAACAGCCACACGTGCCTGATGACTGCCATATTGGGTAGCACAGTGTATGGGACAGAGGATATAAGAAAACAAACTGTAACTATAGAGTAACATGGGTGACCCACATTCGTAAGAGAAGCCAGCCCCCAAAGAATACCTACTTTGCGATTATACTAACATAAAGTTCAAACATAGGTAAAATTAAACTAAATGTTTAGAGATACTTTATTTGGGAAATTCTCAGCCCAAGTGCCCATGGACCCATGAATGGATTAACAAATTGTGGTATGTGTATACCATGGAATATTATGCAGCCATTAAAAAATATGGAGACTTTACATCTTTTTTTTTTTAATTAAATCATAGCTGTGTGTATTAATGCATTTATGGGGTACAATGTGCTGGTTTTATATACCATTTGAAATAATTTCATCAAACTGATTAACATAGCCTTCACTGTATTTTCTTAAGCCCAAGTGCCCATTGACACATGAATGGATGAATAAATTGTGGTACATGTACACCATGGAATATTATGCAGCCTTAAAAAAAGATGGAGACTTTACCTCTTTCATGTTTACATGGATGGAGCTGGAACATATTCTTCTTAGTAAAGTGTCTCAAGAGTGGAAGAAAAAGTATCCAGTGTACTCAGTACTATTATGAAACCAATATATAATCACCTACGCTTCCATATGAATGATAAAACAGGACTGTAGTCCAGCATGAAGGAGGGAAGAGGAGAGAGAGGGTATGGGTGAGGGGATGCTGGGAGGAGGGAAAGTAATGGGTGGGACCTCACCTATTGTGCACAATGCAAGGGTACATGTCAAAACTATTAAGAGTAGGGTATAAAAAAAGAAAAAAAAAAAAAGAATTTGCAGAGGGAGAGGGATTGGAGGGATCACTTCTGAGGTTTATCTTACAAGGGTACAAGTGAATCTTTCTAAGAGCAGAATGTGAACGTTTTAAAATAATAACTAAGAAAATGACACGAAGGCTATGTTAACCAGTTTGATGGAAGTGTTTCGGATTGTGTGTGAAAACCCCACACTGTACCCCAGAAGTGCATAAATGTACATAGTTACCATTCAATTAAAAAAAAAATAGAATTTGCAATATACTGACGCTACCTTAAGTTCTAGATAATAAAAGCAAAATTGGCATATTATGTGAGGACTAATATTGATATAACAAATAAAATTTAAAATAATTAAAAGGAAGAAGATAATATAAAAGATAGACTCTGTAACAACAAGTACTGGCTAGATAGTTCCCTTGTAGTAATCCAGAAGGCAGGAATTATTTCCATTTTGTAGGTGAGGAAGCCAAGGCACAGCTATTGATATATTAACTTAATCACTACTAATAAAAGTCAATACTTAAACTTGTAAAAAAAAAAAAAAAAAAAAGAGTAGGGTATAAATGTCTTCACATGACAAACAAGTAAGTGAGGTGAAGGTTATGTTGACCAGTTTGATGTAAGCATTTCAAATTGTATATAAAATCCACACATTGTACCCCATAAATGCATTAATACACACAGTAATGATTTAATAAATAAATAAAATGTTTAGGGATAAAAAATTAAAATTCAGTGTTTGGGGAGGCATAGTAAGTGGTGAAACTTTGGGTGAGAAGGAAAACGCATGGTCTTGGGGGCCTCCTGGCCCCTGAAGTGCCCTGTTTCTTAGTTTTATAGTGAAGACACATGCGCCCACACAGAGATAAATCGTCAAGCTCTCCTTCTGGTTCAGGGCACTTATCTAGATGTGCTTTCTATTTCCCAATTTAAAAAGGATTAAAATTCAAATTGTCTCTGCGATGCTTTTGTAAATCTAAAAGTATCCTAAAATTAAATGCTCCTTTTTTAAAATACAGATTTAGTGCTCATCTCCAGATTCCTTGAGTGAGTTTCTGGGGATAGGTTCAGGATTCCATATTTTTTGAAAGCCCCAGGGTAACTCTGTTGCACAGCGTGGTGGGGAAGTGGGGTTTCCCTTCTCTGCAGAGACTCTTCTCCAAAGCTAAATGTCCTGGGAATCTTCTTCTGTTCCTAGGAGTTCCCAGTTTACAACCTTTAGACATCCAAGTGTCTGTCACCTCTGGGGCACTTTGGTGGATAATAACCCCTTAACTCTGTCTGGCCTGAGTCCATACAGTTGCTGATTCCTGCTGTGGTCAGCATCCCTCCTCTCCAACCAGTGCAAACCTGTGTACTCAACTCTTGTCATAATAGCTGGAGAAGTACAACAGGAAGAAGCCCGAAGGGTGATGGACAAGTGAGGGGAAAATTCATGGCTAAAAGAAGTGTGAGCCCTGTTGCCCCAGCAAAGCCATAGATACTAGAAAGTTCACTGCCTCTCTTTTCCTCTTGGAAACTCTGGGTCCTAGTATCAGGTTGACCAAGAGAGGTCAGATGGAGTATTTGGTTCCAGAGGGAGATGATGAGTTTATTCCCTCCCTGAGCCAGGCGGGTCAGAGGATACATTCTAGGAAAATCAACAAAAGCAAGACGCAGGCAGTAAAGAATCATTCATCTCATGGGATGCCATCAGCTTTGAAGCAAGCAAAGGGCCACTGTTCTGCATTGTCTAGCCCGTGGCCACCAGAGTCACCTGCCTCCTCGAGCTGTGCAGTGCCCAGCCTGTGCAGCACACATGGCAGTTCCATGGGCTGGGTGGGTTGTCTTATCCCCAATTTAAAAGGAAGAAACTGAGGACTCACTCAGTTTTCCAGAGAAACACTGGGACTCGCACTTGCATTTCCTGGCTTCAGTGCTGTGCTGTTGTGGCCATGATATCAGCTGTCCCAGTCCTCTGTTGACAGAGCTGTCCTCACAGTCAAGAAGATGCAGATGCACCATGAAGACCCCGGGGCAGTGGGCAGAGACTCACTAGGGAGGGAGCCCTTCAGCCGTCAGGGTGGCCTCCGTGCCTGGCTTTCCAAACCCATAGCTAAAGGCCAGTTGGGCTTCAAACATCAGGGAAAGTCCCCGGGGAGTGCATGGGAGGGACAGCCACACTGCACCTGCCTGGGACACACTGGCAGAGGCAGAGCAGGGCCTAATTGGGCCTAATTGTGCAGGCCTCACCAGACCTTCTAGGGAGCGGGATGCCACGGTCTCATGTTCCCTACCGTTCTCTGCAGACTGCATGTCCCCACCTGAAGGTCACCCTCATTAATGCTGCCAAAAAAAGCCATCCCTCTCTACTTCCCCTTGTTTCCTAATAATAGGGTCTCTTGCCTGCTGCCTGGGCACATCAGGCCAGTGACTGCTTGTGTCTCTCTGTATGTGGATGTCCCTGTGTGTGTCTGTGTGTGGATGTCCCTGTGTGTGTCTGTGTGGGGGTGTCCATGTGGGTGTCTGTGTGGGGGTGTCCATGTGGGTGTCTGTGTGTGTCTCTATGTATCCATATGTGTCTGTGTGTGTGTCTGCATGTGGGTGGTCATGTGTGTGACTATATGTGTGTCTGTGTAAGGACGGCCACGTGTGTGGGCGATCATGCATGTGTCTGCGTGTGGGTGTCTGTGTGTGACTGTGTGTGAGTGTCCGAGCATGTCTCTCTGTGTGGGTGTCCGTGTGTGACTGTGTGTGGGTGTCTGTGTGTGACTGTGTGTGGGTGTCTGCAGCCGAGCGCACCCCCACACTGGCTGTGTTTCATGTTCTCTGGAATTTTGTGTGTTTACACAGTCAAATTTAATGGAATCGGGTTGAAATTCAGATGACATCATGGTGGTGACTCACATCTTGATAGATGGATAGACTTTCCTCCCCTGCGTTCCTCTCAAGGTAACCTTCACTTGTCATATGCACAGCGTCCAGGGAACAGCCACTGGGGATTGCCAGGTAGCAGAATTTTTTTCTCACAGGCGTCTGCCCTGGCCCCACAGCTGACAATCCTGGTCGTGGAGAAAAGGGAAGGAGAGGGCAAGGCAAAGGCAAAGGCTAGTCCTCACTGGGGCCAGAGGTGAGCTAATGAGTGGAGTCAGCATCCCCTGTCCCAGCAAGTACCAAGCACCCCGTTCCTCCTCCAGGGGTGGGGACACCCAGGGGCCAGTGCAGACTGCCTTGCTCTCATTCCCTGGGGCAGAACAACTTGTCTTCAGCGACCTTTTTATGGAGCACCCTTTCCTCCTAGCAAGTGAACAGGTACTGAGGGGGAAATAAATAGTAATAACAGCTGGAAAACATTGCGACAACAGAACCGGGCTGTAATTACGCAATCATTTCCGCTACTAGAATATCTTGGAGGGAAACTTTCACTGGGAAAATGCAAAGGAGAGGGGCTGAGTCAAGCTTTGTTCAGATTCACCTCACCCCAGAATGCACGTGGATCCGCAGGTCAGCCTGACACAGTGGCGGGATGACCTCTGAGTCTCTAGGTCTAGAGGCCCAGAAGTCCTTCTCTGCCTTCTCTTTCTGCCCCCTTAACTTGTTTAGGTCCTGGCGCCAGCTTTTTCCTTTCCCTGGGGTTTGGGAAGGTGTTTCTCCCTAAAGTGTTAACTGCAGACGCAGGGCCAAGTTGGGTCAAGCAGTCCAGGCGGGTAGCAGCCAGCTGCTCATCTGTTTGTTTCTACCCATCTGGCTGTAGAGGCAAGACCCAGGTGGGTGTGCACGGGCGGGCAGTCAGCCTTGGTCATGCAATCAAGTTCACCTCACCCCCAAGGAGATGGGGCAATAACATTCAGACTTCCAGAACTGGAGGCCTCATGTGGACATCCTGTCCAGCCTTCTCATATAGGAGGGGACACAGAGAAGCAAAACTGTCACACAGCAGCCAGAGGTTCCTAAGCGGAGAGCTCTGAGTTCCTGAATCTGCCAGGGCAGAGCTCCTCCTCCCTCACTGTTCCAGATTCTCTCCCCTGTCTGTTTAGCAGAAATGATGATGCCCTGTTGTTATAAGGTTAAAGAGTGCACTCTGGCAAATCCCGAAATATGCCGTATCTTGTTTTATTAGCAGATCAGGAAAGTCTCATAGAGATGAGCATGGAGGTCAGGTGGAAGTGAGGAGAAGGGAGAAGGGACATGTCTGTGCCCTATGCAAGAGCTCTGAGCAGTCGGGAAGCTCTTGTCTTTCTGCTCCCAGTGGCCTGGCTCCATCAGTTCACCCTGCCCCTCCGGCTGTGTCCTGTCACTCTCTGGAGCAAAGCCCCAGCCCCTGCTCCTCCCTCTCCAGCAAAGCCATTGACAAGGCAGCTGTTCTCCTGTCCTCCTGCCTCTTCTTCCTGCCTTTGTCACCATCCCACTCCCACCTAGGAGTCATATGGCTCCCTGCCTCCAATCCCAAACTACTCTCAAGCTGTCTTCCATGGAAGCCACTCCATTCTCCCACCTAAGCTCAGCCCCGCACGAATATCCGCCCTTTCTTGATGCCTATCTCAGTGGCACATCCACAGAGCCTGCCTTAGCTCCCTGATTAGAGCCAGTAGCTCCATCTCTCCTGTGTTTCTAATCCTTTTTGCCTCCATTATCCTGTGACAAGTGGCTCTTCCAAGCAGGAATGAGTCAGTCTATGGGGACATTCTCTCAGGGAAGCTCTTCCCCTAGCCAAGCCCTCTGGAAGTAACCAGAATCTTGGCCTTGGTTGTCAGTATCTTCCAACCAGGTCAAGTTCACACAGATATGTACATGTGTGTATATGTTTGTGTGTGTGTGTGCGCGTGTGTGTGTACATATATATATATGGGTCTGTCTCTTAGGATTTTATGACAATGAGAAATAGGTTGGTCAAAAGTGACTTTATGCAAACTCTAAGGAAAAACTATGTTTATTTACCACACACACCAGTCCAGAGCTAATTCCAAGGCCAGAAATTCTGGCATCGGTCTCTTATTCCTCCATCCTGGCTGATCAGTGGTGGAGGGAAGAGTCCTGCCCAACTGAGCCTCCTCTGTTCCTACAGGGTTGTTCTTGAAACCAGTGGGCTCCCACCCCCTTTCCTCGGAGCCATCAATGCTGTGACCCAGCAGGTTGGTGTTGGCCTCAGTACTTGGCCAAAGCACTCTCCGAAGTGCTCAGTTTTCATCACCTGAATTCCTCCCAAAGCTACAGTGGGGCGAGCAGCCACTCGACACTGTAGCTTTCTGTCTCTCTAATAAGAGATCTCTGTCTGGGTTTCTGATGGCTCCCTTCTGTCTTCAGCATCAGCACCTCAAGGGGAGTTTCACTTGGTTTGGAGAGAACTCACTACTTGAACTCTAAACTAAAGTGAATCCCCCTCTGCTCAGCATGCTAACATTTTCCATGGAACATCTTTACACACTCCCCAGGTGCAAGAGCTGGTCAGCATCATTGTGTGTCGCTCCAAGGCAAACACAGAGCTAAACACAATAGCCCTGAACATGTCCCACCACCTGCTATAATCACAGTCACCATCATCTACCCTTTAAACATTGAGAAAGAAACAGCAGCACCGTTACATGTACACAGCAGTCCTGTGAAGTATGGGGAGATCAGTCCCCTCATTTACAGGTGATGAAACCAAGGCACAGAGAGATTAGTAAGAGCTACACATGGCCAGGTAGTAAGAGGCAGAATTAGAACGCAGCCCGAATCCTTGGTGCCACACTCTTCTCCAATCACACTGCCCCCGAGTAGCACCCCATACACCGATGCCAGCCCTCCCGTCTGCTTTTCTTCAAGCCTTGATAGGTCTGTGCATCCTGTGGTCCATGTTAGAGCCCCTAGTCGTTTATCAGGGACCTGCTGTGGAAACCGCTCTAGGACAAGCATTACAGTGAAACTTCACTGCAAGATTCCCAGGCTCTTGAGACAATAAACAAATCCATCCCCAATTATTATTGACCGACAGTTAAGAAATGACCAGCACACCAGGAGAGAAGGCACGACCTCCTGCAGGGCCAGCCCTGTCATTCTTTATTTCCGACTGCACAACCCCACATCCTGGGGCTCCAGGACCCCCAGCCCCTACCCTGCCAGAGCCCAGATGGATCCTCAGGGGCCGGGCTTCTAAGAGAGCTCTCTCCAAGGGCAGGCAGGGCATCCTCCCTCCCCTTCTGCAGCCCCTGCCAAGAGCTCAGTCTTATGATTACAGGAAGGAGTCGCTTCCTCCAGTTTTCTAACCAGAGCGCTCCTCTGACCCTAATAACAGGGCTGTTGAAATCAGCAGTTCCATTTTATACAGCAGAACCACACAAACTAACATCAGCAGGGCAACCACAGAGCCACATTTAGCAAGGGCAGGTAAGATTTAGGGAGAGGAATGCTGCAGAATAGGAAGCGGGCAGGCTCTCAGTGGCGAACTTGACTTCATAATGTTGTCCAAAGCCAATGCTGATAATCACTTTTAGGCTCCTTAATAATAATAATACCACCAATGTCCATGCTGGGTCTATCACCCTCTCTAATGATCCCGTTCCTTCCTGAGTTTATAATTCACAAGCACTCTGACCCACAGCATCTCATTTAATCCTCCCAGCAATGTTGCAAGGCAAATACTATTATTATTTTTAGAGACATACAGTGGAAAAAAGGAGAGAGCGAGGCCTTACATAGTACATGGAGATTCGGTGATAGCACTCAGCTCCCTGCAGCTGAGGTAATGGTTTTGAGGACTGTGAGACAGAGATATATTTCGGGTCTTGTTCTTTTGAACACACACCTGAATGACTCGTTAACCACCTCTGGATGCGTCGGCAGCAGGCCTGCCAACTGTCGGGAAAAGATAGGTTAGAATCCTCCCCTCCGCTGATGATAGCTGTTTATTATCCAGAGTGGGTGTGGTCGCAACAGACAATCTGTCTGGCAAGCTCATTCAGGTCAGAAAGAATGGCTTTAGAGAGCACCCACTCGAAAACCAAAATCACCTTCGTAGCAAAACATCCTTCAGCATTCTCTTGCCCCAACGATTCTTTACCGCAGTTCAAATTGTTCAGTTACCAGGGAATAGAATGTGTAAATAATTCATCTTGGTGGTTTTACCAGGAAGCTACCTTGCTCAAAATTAAAAATCTGAGTAGGCAGCATTACTCAAGGATTCTTCACAAGGGGGGTGGGGGGGTTAGAGGTTGATTTGTGCCCCTGCAAAGGTATACTGAAGTCCCGACCCTCAATACCCTTGAATGTGACCTTATTTGATAAAAGGGTCTTTGCAGATGAAATGAAGTTAGGATGAGGGCATACCGGATGGAGAAGGGTGGGCCCTTGACCCAATATGGCAAGTGTCCTCAGAAGAAGAGGAGAAAGGGACACAGGGAGAATTCCAGAGGTCATCATAGCTATAAGCTGAGGAAGGGCAAGGGTCGCTGACCGCCCCTAAAGCCAGGAGAGAGACAGGGAACAAATCCGTCTCAGAACCTTTGAGAGAGCCTAGCCATGATTGATTTCAGACACCTGGCCCCCAAGTCAATTAGAGGATAAATTCCTGTTGTTGTAAGCCACCCAGATTGGGGCAGTTGGTTATGGCGGCCCTAGGAATCTCACACAAGATCTATAGTAAAGTCAACTTTTAAAAATGATTGGCTCACCCATTCCCCTCTACTGGAAGAACTTGAGAAAGAAAAAAGCTGATGCCCCAATATGGACCAGTAAAATCAGAACCTCTGAGGGCTGGATAATCCTTTTGAAGTATTTCTTTACATGTCACCAGAGATTCAGATACACAGTGCAGGTAGGACACCACTGAGCTAAACAAAATGAAACAGGTTTCCTGACCAAGACCTTTCTCAGTGCTGCTAGTACGATGTAAATTACTGAGAGGAGCTATTTAGGAGGCAAAATTTCTCAAACTTACTCGACCACAAAAAACATTTTTTATCGTATATCTTTTCGAAGACATGTGCTTTGTGGAACATGCTTTGGAAAACACTGTTATCATTTATTGGGCTTTTTATGGTCTCAGTGGGTAACTGGTAACACCTGCTTTGAAATCTTTCCAGCCCAAAATTATTGCAGTGATGCTCCATGTTACAGAACTTGGCCGTCTTTCCCCAGTGTGAGCGTGTTCTGGAATAGCTCAGATCTTCTCATGAAGGAAGTGTGAAAGTACTGGGTCCAAAGAGCCAATGACATTATCTTAAACAGATGTCTTTATTCTCCATAAAGGAAAAGTATACCTTGAACTTACCCTTGGTCTCACTTATTACTGCTCTGTCTTTAAATACTAATACTAGCTAGCTACATTCATCCCACCAAGACTAGAACTTCAGATACCTTGTGTTTGATCTATTTCAGGCATAATTGCAAAAATAAGTGTGTGTGTGTGTCTCTGTATGTGCTCTCGTGTTTGTTGACCCAAAATGTTCCAAAATTCACATACTCCTCTCACACTCTCACTGAAGTATTCTTAACCTGTGGTTTATGTAAGTTCATGACCTTAAAAGAGAAAAATGTCGTTTTAGTTTTTCAGTAACTTTTTATCCTTATGGATGCAGCAAACTAATCAATACCTCTGATCCCGTCACTGAGGGAAATCGCAGACACTCGTATCCTATCACATTACAGGGGATGTAGGCAACTCACAACATCAGGTATACTCATAATTTCGTCAAAACTATTGCTGCTAGATTTTAATGCATTAATGGGGGAACACATGCATCACAGATTTATTTTTGTTTAATATCTTAATCATTGTTTTTCGACAGTTTCCTTTGCCATCATGTATATTTGATTCTCTGCATTTAAGAACATTACTCTGGTTTATACATGTTACCTGACTACCAAGAGTGGCATAAAGTAAAAGGTGAAGAACTCGTGTTCTAGATGATCTAGTGTCCATTGGATCACCTAGGAGATGTGTTGGAAACATATCTCACCAGATCTTGCCCCCAGAGAATCCCCAGTCCAGCTGGGACATAAGAATTTGCATGTTTAAAGCATTCCGGGTGCAGAAGCTTTGTGGACTGCACTTGGGAAAAAGTGCTCTAAGTGTTCTTAAATTTACTGCTGGGTCAAATACATTCATCAGAGTCAAGCCCCTGGGTAAGGTTGTCTAAAAGTATTATGAATATTTCAAAAGTTTACACTTCATCATTTTGTCATTGGCACACTTAGAAGATGTTGTAGGTAGTGGCTCTATCAAAGCTAACGCTGTATTTGTTGTCAACACTTCCTAGATCTTCTCAACTTTGCCACAGTGTATTTCTATGAGGATTTCTTGTAGAACGTCTATGGATCTCAAGTCAGAAAAAGTCAGGCCACTCCTGAGCAACTGTTAGTGTTTTTAATCTGGATACTATTGTTTTTCTCTTTTCCTAAGGAAAGTTTAGACATAGAAGCTTAAACCCAACTTTATGCCTTGTGTCTAGAAATTGCTGAGAGCGCCTGATATGCACCTGTAGCCAAGTATTATTTTGAATGACTTGGGTCAATTTCTCATTCAGACTCTCCCAGACATTTCTACTTCCTCCCCCCAAGAAGCATTGATATAACCACAAAAACAGAAGGAAACAAAAAGTGTCAGCATTCATTTGTGAGTTTCAGAACAGACCGTTAAGAGTCACGGCAAGGAGAACAGATGAGAAAACACATTTGTTTTTTTGAAACAGAGTCTTACTCTTCCCCCCTCCCCCGCCCCGAGTACAGTGCAGTGGCCTCCTCACAGCTCATAGCAACCTCCAACTCCAAGGCTCAGCCTGGAGTGATCCTCCTGTGTCAGCCTCCCAACTACCTGGGACTCCAGGCATGCACTCCCATGACTGGCTAATTGTTCTATTTTTTGTAGGGACAAGCTATTGCTCTTGCTCAGGCTGGTCCTGAACTCCCGAGTGAAAATGATTGTCCTGCCTCGTCCTCCTATAGGATTGGGGTTACAGGCGTGAGCCACTCACATGGCCAAGAAAATATATGTTAAGTCTCATTTCCAGGCACATCACTATCAAATGCCACAACCCTAAAGGGATCGTGGTATAAGGTTTATGCTAGAAATAATGCATTTGGGATAACCAGTAAAACTCCAGGCTACCCCTGTTTCAACTACAGGCTAGAGGATGGAGATGTGTGGGGAGAAAGAGAAAAAGGCAGGCTGGTCAGTATCCAGAACTCTGACTTCTGCTGACCATTCTGCTCCCTCTACGCAGGGTTCCCTACTCCTCAGGCCAGCGTGCCAGAGCCACTGAAGTCAAACACAGTGTCACTGCAGAAAAACAGGGACAATCCCCAGTGTTCCCTGCTCTTCCAGAGTGATGTTAGAGAAAGTCTTAAATGTTCCCGTTCCCCACCCTTAAAATCAGCTGCCAGGGGCCTGGGAGACCTAAAGATGCCTGGTGGTTCCAATACATGTGCTGTCAGAGACCAGGTGGAAACACCTCCTAAATACCTCCCTAAGATTGTTTTCTTAGGACACAATACCACATTTCCATCACTCAACTCATTTTCTATTGCAAGATTGTGTTCTGCCCAGTGATAAAAATCTGCTTCTAGTCCCTCCAGAGTTCCCCAGCCCGCTGGGCTATTCTCCTTCCTCTGCTTTTTCTCGCTGGGGTTGCCTTGATATTCTAGGGCGTCTGCACAGTGCTGAGTGGGGAGGAGGCTGTGGTTTGAATGTGTGTGTCCCTCCAAATGTTATGTTGAAACTTGATCTCTAACGCAATAGTATTGAGGAGGCCTTTCGGAGATGGTTAGGCCATGCAGACTCCACTCTCCTTGTGAGTGGGATCAGCGTCTTCATAAAAGGCCTCCGGGGAGCCCATCTGGCCCTTTGGCCCTTCTGCTTCTCACCACGTGAGAGCACAACAAGAGGCGCCCAGAGCAGAGAACAGACACCAGATCTGCCAGCAACTTGATCTTGGACTTCTCAGCCTCCAGAACTGTGAGTAATAATCTCGTATACTTTGTTACAGCAGCCAGAATGGACGGAGAGGGTGAGGACTGCCTCTGGCCCTGGTCACCTGCTGTCCAGGTCGCTGCCCCTGCCATACCATCATCATCACTCCCACCCTCCTCAGAGCCTCAGCTGCTACCTGTAGTCCTCCCAGCTGCCCCCAGCCTCAAAAGGCTGTTCTGCCCTCTTGGTCTGAATAGTCAGTTCTCCGCCTGTTCTTACCAAAAACTGTGCCCTGGCATTCTTCAAGACATTAATGTTTTTATTCCAAGCAACCTTTTCTCCTCACATATTAGTCTCAGTTAAATGTTTTAAGACCTATTCTGTAATGGCAACCCTGATGTAGACATCGAGCATGTCTGCATTTTTGCTTACAAGGATGGTGGCCGGGCTGCAGGAGGGATGGGGCGGGTAAGGGAGGTCAGGAGGGAGGAGGCAGAGGGAATGTCCAGGATAAGACCCGATCAATTAATGCCTCCAAACAGAGTCCTAGTGCGTGTCTCTGAGGGCCAGCCTTACCACTGTCTTTATTAGTTTTCTATGTTTTACTTTGAGCTATTTATTTTATTCTCTTAAATGTCATATAAGTGTGTCTGTGTTTGAGAGAGAGATTAAGAGAGAGGTCTGGCTCAAAACTTTTACAGATTAAAGTGAGAAACACATAAAATGTAACACAACACAGGTGTGGCTCACTAAGTTGTAGCAATCATATTGTCTCCATTTTACAGAGAGTTAATAAAACACTAATAGTGGGTGTTTTATTATGTATACAGCTGAGGAAATGAAGAATCCAGTCTAAGTCAGTAGCTCAACATGACACAGCTGATTCATGGAAGAACCAGGACTCAAAATTAGACTCTTCTGCCTCTAAACCTTGTGCCATTTCCACTGTGATACATTTGTCCCTCTTTAACGCTCTCTCAAGTGATTTTACATCCAAGCATCCAGTGGGTTCATTACACTTTGCTACCAGGGTATTAAGAAGGATCTTTAGACGATGTTTCCAGAGAACTTTGAATTTCCCAGGTGAAAATTCTCATTGGAAACAGCTGTATTGTCAGCTCTTAATTATTGGTGACAGCACAAGACAGGGATAGAGCAGTTGGATGAGATGCATAATTAAGCCCTCCTTTGAGTCTTTCCTGCTTCTTCCATCATTTCTCCCATTGGAGCTGCCTGCAGGGAGAATATGGCTTCCTGAGAGGCTCGACCTCCCAAGATTTAAGCTTGAGACTTGTCCAAATCAGGCATCTGCACTAATGTGGCATCAAAACAGTGATCCAGAACAAAGGAGCACAAAGTAGGTTAAGCAAAGAGTGGAGCGATCCAAGTAAGCAAATTCCAACACACTGTTATTTAGCCAGAAATAAATGCTCAAATCAATGCTGTGGGTCTGGTGAGACAGGACCACTCACTATTTTTCAGAATCAGCATCACCCTTGTTGGAATGGAGAGGGGACCTCATTGTCTGTCAGTTAGTCTAATAAGAGATGGCAATCCAGAGACTCTATCGAGCCCTTCTCTTTGGTTTGGGGGTTATTGAACCAATATCCATTTTTGAGTCTGGGTCCCCAGGAAGAAATTCCCATGATCTTGGCCAGTGACAGTGATAACGACAGAGTGAGCAAGAAGCTTGCTGCTTTGTTATAGAATTGGTCTTTGCAAAGCCTCAAGCATTCAAAGGGCCTACTAGGTGACAAGTGGTGAAATCTCTCAATAACTGCAAATGTAGTAGTGCAAACACACACTCTATAGAGCCTTCAACATCAAAGCTTACAGAGGGGTTAAGGGCATCCAGTCAAGGGAGGCTTATACTGTGGGTGCCAAAGACCTTTAAGAGGCAATAAAACATAGGTCACATCAGTACTAAAAGCACACATCTGCTCCCTCCTCTTCCAACAGAGAAGCTCATGGAGCGTGTCTCTGCACTTGGTCCAAAGCATTCAAACCAAATACAACCCCACATCTCCATGACAGCTTCCCAGTTTCATCAGCCAGCTCCACTTGGACAAAGACTTATCTGAACCAATTACAGCTCGTGGCACTGACATGAGTGCTGAATTAATGGCTGTGAAGTGACAAAAGCAAGAGGCCTTGGGAAGGCTGGACATGGCCCAACACATCTGTGGATTCTCCAGCCCACAACTCCCCTAGAGAGTCTCACCTTCCAGATGCTCCTTGCTAACTGGTCTCTGGAAGTTTCTCCGGTTCCAGAAGAGACCCCAGTTTCTTTGTTTTTAGCTACACCCTCACACCAAGTGTTTCTGACTTTCCTTTCCTCTTTGAAATTTTAACCTCTTCCTGCTTCATCCGAGTCACTAAGTGGATTGGGAACCAGCTCTGAGGCTGGCATGGGGAAGCCTTGGTTTTATTGCTCTGAAATAAATTAGCCCCCCCAAAAAAGGACCTATAAATAGAAAGTCAAGTGAGAGAGGCTTCCCCTGACACACACCACTTATAAACCTCTATCCATGATAACAGAGACTTTCCCCAGAAGAAGACAAGGCAGGTGTGTGTCCTAACTCTGTGCCTAGAACCTGAGCCCAGTGCTGGAGGCATCTGTTCCAACTCGCTGTTTTCTGAGGAGCTCAGAAATTGAAGGTCCTGAGTATCCTGTCAACTAGCCTGAGATCTTCTGTCCCAAAGAAAAAGGCAAAAGGAAGGAGTGAAATATTCCTTTCTCCCTCTTAAAGACACTGATAATGCTATTTGGGGACCTCTAATCCTCTCTTGTCAGAGGGCAGCCCCCATGTGCCCTGGCTCTGGACTAGAAATAGCAACTCTCTAACAAAGTAGCAAGCTTCTCGCTCTCTCTGCTACTCTCACTGTCGCTGCCCAAGATATTGGAGGTTCCTAACTGGAGATCCAGACTCAAAAGTGGGGGTTCCCTAGAGCATCCAGCACTGAGAGAGACCAACAGGTTCACCCACATGTAAGCACCAACTATTCCACAAACTTACAAGAGATTTATGACACTGGAATCTGATTTTCATAGACACCATCATATGCCAAGAGGGGACATTCCCAGTCAGTGGTCTGATTATCTGTACACTTTTATACTTCTGTACTCTTCCTGGAGTTATATTAACCAGCTAATTAATCACAATAACTAACCATGTATAATGGAATTAAATCTAACATTGTATAGGGATCAACAGCACTGATGAACCCTTACCTCCCCCCAGGCTTACTCTGGACCCATGCCCCTCAGTGGTCAGGAATATTATGAAAATTTATGCCTACTCTGAGAAGAGAAAGATAAGGGGAGGAAGAAGAGGAGGAGGAGAGAAGGAAGAGAAAGAGAACAAGAACAAAAAGATCGGTCCCTGGAAGAGTGCTTTCTTATTAAGAAAAAAAAAAAGGATGAAACAATAATATCCAGTCATAAAAATGAGGGCCTTGTGAAAGAGGCCACACCCATACTCAGACTCAAGAAGTTAGCATCCAGGAAATAAAGAGCCAAGAATGGGCTCGGCACTTGTAGCACAGTGGTTACAGTACCAACCACATACACCAAGGGTGGCGGGTTCAAGCCCAGCCCAGGCCAGCTAAACAACAATGACAACACAATAAAAAAATAGCCAGGCATTATAGTGGGCACCTATAGTCCCAGCTACTTGGGAGGCTGAGGCAAGAGAATTGCTTGAACCCAAGAGTTTGAGGTTGCTGTGAGCTGTGACACCAAGGCACTCTACTGAGGGTGACATAGTGAGATTCTGTCTCAAAAAAAAAAAAGCCAAGACTGGCCTGGCCCCACTGAAGGGGATGGGCCTGCGAGACCACTCTGCACAGTGGGCCTTGCCCAGGCTGTGCTGTGGGTTCAGGATGCCCTCCACCTAGTCCCCTCTCTCTGCATCTGAACGTGATAGGGATGTTTTGGGTAGCAACACAAGAGCCCCCACCTCTCCAATTTTAGCAGAAACAGGAGAGCAGAGACCACCCTCGGGGCCACAGCGTCAGTTTCTCTAAGCTTTGCCAGGAATGCTGCCCACCCTCTGCAGACCCTGAGCTCTGAGCTGGCATTGAATGTTCAAAAGCACCTTTAGCCACAAATTCTGCTTCAAAATTGCAAACTTAAGCCCTCAGAAGAGCTCTATTTTGTCCCCACATATGTCATCTGTAAGAATTGAATGTGATATGTGATTATAAAGTAATGAGACTTCCTTTTAAACAAATTGCACAGCTTATGAATCCAGATGAGTGCTGGCCTTCAAAGATGTTACCTTGGGAGCCTGGCCACATCCTTACTGCAATGAGGCTGCCCTGCCAGAGGCCATGGCTAGAATTTCTCCATGGCAATTGTCTATAGGAACAATTAGCCAGTTGCAGAACAAAATGGAAAATCACTCCCACACTTGGCAGCCACTCCTCTTTCTCTGGTGGGGTGCTTTTATATGTGTCAGCCTCCTGCATGGCCTGTGTTCTCCTCTAAAGCATGTCTTATGCATTTTTTTTTTGAGACAGAGTCTCACTTTGTCCCCCTTGGTAGAGTGCTATGGCACTCAAGAACCTCAAATTCTTGGACTCAAGTGATTCTCTTGCCTAAGCCTCCCAAGCAACTGACGCTTACCTACTGGCTGTGTTTATAGAAAGGTCTCACTCTTGCTCAGGCTGGTCTTGAACTCCTGAGCTCAAGCAATCCACCTGCCTTGGCCTCCCAGAATGCTAGGATTATAGGCGTGAGCCACCGCACCTTGTTGTCTTATGCTATTTTTGCAAACCCCAGACAGTGCACATAGCCTAGACATGCAGGAGGCACTTCCTAAATGCTTGATAAATAAACAAGGGGCTCATCATTGGCCCATTGCTTTCTTCCTTCCACCTTTCTTCCATCTTCCTCATTTGACACTCAGTAATCTATACTCTCTTTTTCTTTCTTCTTAAGTAACAACCAGAAATATCCAAGGAAGGAGCTAGAGCTGTCCACACACCAGCTGAGGGTCTTTATTAAGATAGACTAGGTTACTAGCTCATTGTACAGATGAAAGTTGTGAGGATGAAGGTGAAAGACTCTATTTTATGTAATCATCACTAATTTCCCAGCCCAGGCCAAGAGAAACTACAACAGTCTCAATAGAGACCTCAGAGCATGGGAAGAAAGGAGACACTAGGTATCTATACCAGCAATTCAATTCTCTTCCTAGAAATAACATAAGCTTTTTACACACAACCCACATAGCCAGTCTAGTCTCAAGACCCCACTCTATGGGGAACAGGGAAGTAGTTCTAACCCTCCCTTATTCCTGGAAGAAGAGGAGAACAAGATCAAGATAGGAGTAAGCATTAGAGTTCTCTACCACATACCAAGTCTTGAAGTCAGCAAGAGCAGATCAGGGAGGACATCAAGTTATGGCAGATTCCTGCATTCATGGCTTCTCCAGGGGATCATGCCTCCTAGAATCCATTCCTTGGCTTAATCTACTCTTATACTGACTTTGAGCTCAGCCAGGTGGCTGTTTTTGGCCAATAGGATATCAGCAAATATGAAGCAAGCCAGGGATTTATAAGTGCTTACACACTCAGGCTTACCCTCTTGGAATGTTGCCACCACCTTGTAGAAAGCCCAGGATTTCTGTCAAAAAAGCCACATGGAAAGGAACAGAGGGACCTCAGCTAATAGCTCCAGCCAGCTGGAATATGTGCGAGTGAGGCCGTCTTGACCAACCAGCTCCCAGATGAACTGACAACTGACCGCAATCATATGACTAAACTCGGCCAACATCATGTGAAACAGAGATAAGCCATCCAAGCTGTGCCTGCCCAAATTACTAAACCACAGAAGAGTGAGAAAATAAATGGTTCTTGTTTGAAACCACAGAAATGTGGAGTGATTTGTTGCACAACATTAGATAACTGCTAAAGCAATTTGTGTTTGGAAGAGGAGAACTGCCATCACAAAACCTAAAACACGTGGCATTGGCTTTGAGACAAGTCAGTAGATAGAAGCTGGGCAATCAGTGAACAGACTGTTAGTGAAGACTGAGAAATGGTGAACAATCTTTTCGTATGTTAGAAAGATAGTGCAGAAGTTGTTAACAGAGGCTGGAAGGGGGACAGCCCATGTTATATGGTGGCAGAATAATGATAAAAATGTTGCTGGCAGTAACCTGAAAGATAAACACTACTTAATGAACTTATTGATTTCATTAGGAAGATCTCTAGGCAAGATGTTAAATGCATCGGTTGGACGCTTTCAGCTGTGTATAATAAGGTGCTGCTGGAGAGAGATGAGCTAAAGAACATGCTGTTCAATTTTCAAGAAGGTTGTAGAAAAAATATTGAGGGGTCAGAATTTACTGGTTTAGAAAAATTAAACTGTTTCTCATTCTAGTATCTCTAGCCAAGTGAAGATTTCCGAATAGGAAATGGCCTCAGCACAAAGATAAAGTTAAATGTGTGCTAGTAAGAAACTTTGGTAAACCTCTGAAGGCAGTGACTAGGAAAACCTCCCAGCTTGACAAAGCAGTTTCTGTGAATCTTAAGGACCTCACCTCATAGTAGATCAACACACCCAAAGATAGAGGTCTGTCTCAAAAATAATTATGGATGAAACTTTAGGGGCATGGAGTGAACCCCAATAAGATTTGTAGGAAACACACAAAATTTTTAAGAGAGTTTTATCAGTGAAAGCACTACAAATGTGGACTAATAGGAAAAGGGTAGCTGAAAGGAGATCTCTGAACCTCTACTTTCCATAAGCAGGAATAAGGTTGAGAAAGCTACTCAGCTGCAGACATAAATAATTTCCTAAAAGAAAGAAAGAAAAGGCATCTCAAAGGGTAGAATCAAGAGCCCAGAGGGAAGCTCTAAGAGCTAGAGAAAGCAATAGATGAGATAACCTTCTCAGAATCAAGAAACATTCTCTGACCCTCATAAGGGAAGCCAACATGTGACAGCCAGACTTCATAACTGCTGTGAACCAGTGCCTGCTTTGTGGTTCCCATCCTCTCCATTTTAAATAGGAATTATGGCAATCTAGACTCATCACTACGTTTTATGGTAGTAGAGACAGAATAGTTGTCTGTTGAGTGCAACATCTCCTAATCAAGAGAAGCTGCACCTGAAGAGTCACACAGGAAGCTCTGATCTACTTCTGAACCTGGTGCAGACCATGAGATAATAGACTTCAAGCATGATGTCATAATGAGATAAAACTTTGGACAGCCTTGGGAAGGGTCAGTGTCTTTTGCACATGACAGGGAGAGTTGTGCTGAGGCTAGAGAATAGATGTGATGGCCCCTTCCTTCCACCCATGCTGCACATCCCTTTGCAGTGTGACTTTGCAGTGCCTCCCACTCACAAGTGATGCTCACTTCACTCCTTGAAACTCACATGATGCTGTGACTTGCTTTGGCCAGTCTAAAGTAACAAAGTGTGACTTCTGAACCAAGCCCTCAAAACACCTAAGAGCTGCTACTCTCATCTTGGAAAGTGGCTGTCACTGTGTAAAAGAAAACTAATTATCCTGCTAAGAAGAGAGAAAACATGTGGAGAAGAACAAGACACAAGGCTCAGGGCCTTAGCTGAGAAGTGTGAGTGAAGCCAGAGGTGTGAGTAAATCCTTCTTAAGTCATCCAGCTCCAGGATGGAGCTGCTGGACAACTGAAATCACAAAAGTGACAAAGCCAGTAGAAGAACCAGCCAGCAGAGCCCAGCCCACATTTCAGAACTATAAGCAAAAAAAAAAAAAAAAGTTGTTTTAGCCATTAATTTTTTTATATTGTTTGTTAGTTATAAATAACTAAAATATCAAGAAACCAACAAATGGTCCAGTACTTTTGTGTTACATAAAAATCCACCGTTCATAAACAATTTAACATGTACAATCTCATCTGCCTTTCTCCCTGGTTTGGGTGGTAGATGTTGCTGTTATCTCCATTATAGAGAAACAAAGGAAAGGCTCAGAGAGGTTAAGTCACTCTTAAGTTAGGACCATGCAGCCTGTAAGTGAACCAAGATTCAAATTTTCTAATCCCCGAAGCCAGGATACTGGTTTTCTTTTAACTTCAAAGTCTCTGGACCAAGAAGAGCTGTGCCTAGAGGAGTCACATTTAAGGAGCTTCTCAATCTGCCACAGGTTGTGAAATAATGAAACTCAAGCCTGATTCCATAATGAGATATAACATTTTTTGTTTTGCCACAGTTACCTTTTAGATGGTATAGCTAGATAACATTCACATAGTCTGAAATGCAAACCTCTGGAAGCTGAAAACTCCACAAATGACATCTTGCCCATGTGCAGATGGACTACTGTACAAGACAGAGGCTGTACAGACAGATGCTCATGAGAACACCAGCACACCCCTACCTTCCGGCCTCTCGACTTGCTTTTTCCTCTGCATAGACCATTCTCTGAATCAGAAAGTCCATGGGGCTTCTCCATCTCCTTTAAGTTCCTGTTCTTTGTTGCCTTGTCTGCAAGGCCTCCCCTGGCTGTCTCTGTCCCAATCCACACACAACGTACTCCTCCTTCTGCTTTGCTATGCTCCCATCACTTATCCCCCTCTGACATGATATTTGATTTACTGGTTGTTTATTCACTCTCTGCCTCCCCCTCCCTTTACCCTCTAACATCTGAAGGAAACTACTGGCTCTCTTTGGCTCCTAACAAATGAGACTTTTGTCCTGTTGCCCACAACATCCTGAGCCCTGGGCCCCAGAATTTCAAGGCACTCATTCTTCTCTGTCTCCTTTCCCTCTTTTTTTCATTGCCACATGCCTTGGCCACTGGTATATGGCTCTTATCAAATGTGAGCCCTGGCTGCCCATAGAAAGACACATGCCATGAGGATGGATAGGGAGAAAGTGGAAGCTTCCTCATGGATTCCAGATGGTGGAAGTGGAAACATGAGAATTTCAGGATGCTTTCCTCCCACAACACAGATGGAGCTCCTCAGAAAAGAAGGGTGGACTCTTGGATAGCCCCTGCCCTAAGTGCTCATTTCTGCCCCAGTGCCTTTGCTTATGCTGTGCACACCCATGAGCACACACACTCACCCCTCTCTTTGAAATGCCAACCTCTAAATCAGCCACATATTTCAGGACCCATTTCTTCCTTGCTGTTTATTCCCACCACATCTCCTAACTTTGCTTTTTCTTCTCTGAAATGTTCTCACTGATGTGTATGATCTATAACAATCTATATCAGCATGGGCCCTGTAGGAAGCAGATGGCAGCGCTGCAGGATGGCTGAAAAGATGCTTTGTGGAAGGACCGTTTACAGAGGTGCAAGCAAAGGTTAAAGGGGCTATTTTATTCTGGGTCCTCTAGGAAAAAATATGCCAAAACAAGATTAAACATGCAAGGAAGTCATTTTATGGGAAATTTCTATGAGAGAAAATTGGGAGGGGCCTACAGAAGACTGTAAGATGCAAAGCTGACCCTCAAGGAAGGACAGAGGAATGGAAGGCTGTGGGGAAGCACCCTGAAGGCTGATGCAGTCTAAGGGAAGTCCAGGGGTATTCAAGATGACACTAGTCACCAGGGGAGTCCCATGTCTCCCCACGATGGGCCTTCCTTAAGATACCTGCTGCCCTGGCTCATTAGCTGAAATCAGCTTGGGAGAAGTGTAGCCTCAGTGAAAATGGGCACAGCAGACAACACCCTTGGCCATTGGTGTTGCCTGGAGTTGGAGACACCTTCTCAGGACTGCTGCTGTCAATTCCTTGCAGTGAGAAAATCTACTTCTCCACACAGACCTGGGAAGCAGCTTCTCTGTGGTTCTAGCCACATAAACCATTGCCGCCATCTTTGCCACAGAGAATACCATCCTCTCCCTTCCCCACTGTTCCTTGTAAACTTTTCCCAACCTCAGCTAACCTGGCAGCTTACCTGGGTTCTTCCACATGTATTCCTTCCTGCTTCCTCTTGCTCTCAAGGACACTTATCCTTGCAAGGCATGATGACACCCTTCTCTTTGACTACTGTCCAGAGGTATAATGAGGCCACAGTGTCCTATATGCAGCTGCAACTTGTAGCTCAATGGTACATTTACTGTGACCCCCAGCAAAGGTGCAGTACCCCTTTCAGCAATCTATCAACTCTGCAGAACCCAAAGATGCAAGGATAAGGCCTGTCCTCTAGTGGGACATTGGTATGATGGTAAGTGGGGCCACTTCTGCCTCCACAGTGAGACTCCTGAGCCCTTGCATCCTATCTAAGGAAGATATAGCACCATGTAAAGGTCACTGGTGTAATAAATGCATTGCATGCTGACTGATGGTACCCCATCTCATCACAACTATTCTGGTATCCAAGAGGATGGCTACCCATGAGTGGGGTGGTATGTGATAAACTTAGTGGATCCCCCCAAATGCCCTAGGTCACACTGTTCAATGTGAAGTTGACCCACTGAGCAGGTGCTGTGGTGTATGAGACTCTCTGCATGAATCAAGCCTTCTATAGGCCCCCAGGTGGGAATGCTGGCTGAAGTTCTGTGGGTCTAGAAGCCAAAACCATCCCCAGAAAAGGCATCTGTCCCTGTGAGAAGGAACTGGAAGAAGGCCAACTTGCCATTAACTCATCAGTTGGCTTCCCTGAGGAGTAGAGCCTGGTTGGATTGCTCTCCCTCTGTTGCTGATAGTTTGGCACTTCAGAAGCAGAAGTGGCTAGATGAACCTTGGTGAGCAGAGTCCAGCTGTGGGGCCCACATGCCTTCTTCTCTCTAGCTGTGGCCCCTCCACTCATGGGCCCCTCAAGCCAGTTGGTAACTGATAATGAAGGTGGCTGCAATGGACTAAATGTGTCCTTCCCAAAATTCACTTGTTGAAGTCCAAATCCTCAGGGCAATGATTTCAGGAGATGAGGTCTCTGGGAGATACTGAGGTCATGAGAGAATACCCCCCATGAATGGGATTAGTGCTCTTATAACAGAGGCTCCAGAGAGCTGTTCTGCCCTCCACTTTGTGCAAACACAGTGTGGAGCTGTGGTCTGTGACTGGGAAGTTGGTCTTCACCAGACACCGAATCTGTTGGTGCCTTGACTTAGACTTCACAGCCTCCAGAACAGTGAGAAATGAATTTCTGTTTTTTATAAGCTCCCTAGCTCATCACATTTTGCTATGGCAGCCTCAACAGACTAAGATGCTGGTTAATGCCAATAGGTCATTTTGTCTACTGGGTTACCGGCTGGTAGCAGGTGCTTACTGGTGAGCATTGACACTGAATACAAAACTTTCTATACTTGGTGTCTCTTCCCAGTGTCTAGCAGATGCCTCTACCCCCAAACCTCCTTGACTCTAGTCCTTTTTCTCTTCCACACCCGAACTTGGCCCTCCTCATTTCAATGTCTTTTCCCCCAGACAGAACATGAAAAGGCATTTTTTTTTTTTAAGAAGCTATGTTATGGACAAAGTGTTTGTGTCTCCCTCCCTCAAATCCATGTGTTAAGCCCTAATCTTTCATGTAATGGTATTAAGAGACAGGGCCTCTGGGAAGTGATTAGGGCATGAGGGTAGAGCCCTGGTGATAAGACGAGTGATGCGTGCCCTTATAAGAAGGAACTTGAGCATGTCCTATGTCCTCTCTCTGCCTTCCACCAGGTAAAGATACAATGAGAAGACAGCAGTCTGCAGATTAGAACTTGAACCTTCACCAGATGCCAGATCTTCCAGAACCTTGATCTTGGACTTCCCAGGTTCCAGAACTACATAAACATTCATTGCCTTAGCCACCCATTCTACGGTAATTTGTTATAGCAGCCTGAGCCAGCTAAAACAAGCTATGACCTCCTCAAAATCATGGAGCTGGACAGAGTTGCAAAAAAAGCCCAGGTGACTTGGACCCACAACCTTGGCCTATGGCTCAAGCCTAGCTAACTATTATCCAAAGAGAAAGGAACATATCTGTGTAGTCAGGGCAGCTGGCTTTAAAAATATCCCTTTTCTCTGAAAGTAATTGTGAAAGGGCAGAAAGAATAGCCTTTGGTCCATGTTTAAAATTCAGGATCCTGAGTGTTTTTCTTAAATATGCTTTCTAGTTATCTATTGCTGCATAACCAGCTAGTGAGTCAAAACAATAATTTATCATGATTCACAATGTTGCGGATTAACTGAGCTCCATTGTGTGGTTCCTGCTCAGGATCTCCCAGAAGTTACAGGCAGGTGGCAGCTGCAGCTACAGTCACTGATGGTTCAGCTGGGCTGGACATTCAAGATGACCCTCTCTCAATGGTTGACAGTTAAAGCTGGCTACCTGCAGGCCTCTCGGCTGGGCACCATGCAGAACACATGCAGGTGGACTCTGCTTGTGTATCTTGGGCTTTGCTGGCATGGGAGTGGGTTCCAAGAGGAAATGTCCCCATGAATGAGTGTTTAGAGAAGAGAAGCAGAAACCACAAAGCCCCTATGAGCTGGCCTTGGAAGACCCAGAACATCACTCCTATCACATTCTGTTGATAAGACAAGTCACCAAGAGCAACCCCGACTCAAGGCAAGAGGAATCATGCCTCTGCTCAGTGCAGAAGTATCAAGATCCCATTGCAGAAGAGTGTGTCCCTTCAGCATCAAATGCTCCCTTTGCAAAACAGTGGTTCCAAATCAGCATCTGTCTCCCTTCCCCTGTTATTCTTCCAAGCAATTACTCCTGCCAGCTCCCTGATCCCTTAACAGAGGCACATTCTCCCTGTCTTGCTTGCCTGTTCCCCCACACGCCCAACACCATTTGAACTCTTCACAACTCAGGTCCCCTCCCTCCCCACCACCTCTCCCAGTACCCATTGGCTGTGGGGAAAGAACCTGCCTGCCTCTTTCTGCTGGGCTGGTGGGCATGTGGCTGGATACAAAAATGGGGCGGGCACCTGGAATGGCCCAGGTGAGCCAGAAAGGTCCTGCAAGGCTACTGGTGCCGAACCAAGAGCAAAAACTGGGGAAGGAAAGCATGTGTCTGTTAGCATTTATTATATGACAAGAGTGAGTGAGCAGAAAGCTTACGGCCACCATTAGTGTGCAATGAAGCAATTCCAGACTTGATGTGTTTCAGCAATTTAGTATCTACAAAACCTTCTGCCTGAGGGAGGGAAGCCAAAATCTTGCTCTGTGTGTGTGTGTGTGTGTGTGTGTGTGTTCATGTGCTTATGTTTCAGAAACCCAAGTGTCTTCAGAATCTTTGTCTGGATCTGGAAATTCCACAGGGTCTAAGCCCCAAGCCATATCATGGCACTCTCTGATCACTGCCTTCCTAGAAAGCCACAGAATGTCCAATCCTGCTCCCAGGACAAGCTCCCAGAGTCAGCCTCTGGCCGAGCCCTGAGAGGCATCTAATTACATCTTCTTCCCATCCCCATCCCCATCCCCATCAATTTGTAAAGAGGCCAGCCCCAGAGAACGCTTTCATTATCTAATCATCTTCACTTGCACAATTATTGCCCTAAAAGAACAATTAGCAGATACACCCCTGGGATTTAAAATACATAGATAGCACAGCCTAACACACACACACAAAAAAATGTATCGCAAGAGGAAGGAGAGACTGAGGAACAGAAGAAGAGAGACAGAGTAAAGGATTTGGGAAAAGGCAGCGGTGGGGGAACAGCAGTGGCAGGAGAAAGAGGAGCAAATATAAAGGAGAAGGACAGAGAGAACCAGGGAGAAGAGAGAGAGAAAGAGAGATGCATGCAGGAAAAGCAATAAAACCCTGTGAAAATGAGCATCAGCCCCCTCCATCCCAGCAGCAGAGACCCATCTGCTGGCCAGAGAGACCTATAAAAAGCCCACCAGGATCTTCAACTTAAGAGGTTGCTCCTGCCCCGCCTTCTTCTGCACACTGCTCATGTAGTCATCCTGGTCTCTGCCCCTTGGTCTCTGCCCACAGCCTTCCTCACTGCCTCATCTCTCCAGGTGGACAACTTGTCCAGTGGCAGCTTCTCAGGAGCCACCCTCCACTCCAGAAACCAAAGTTTTTAGGGAAGTGGCTCCTCCCACCCCAGTCTTCTGACCTGGCTTCTGGACCCTGCACCACAGGCTGAGCCCTGTGTCCTAGGAGAGGAGGCACTGGATGGCCAGTCCTGCTTACTCCTCCTTATGGCCCTAGAGAGTATGAACATGTGATTCAGAAGATGTGTGGATAACCAGAAGGCCCCATGGCAGCAGTGAAGTCCCTGCCTGCAGTCACAGGGCAGACAGGCCGAGGCTGAGCCGAGGGTCTGACGTTAAGGGCTGCCGAGCTGCAAAGCCAGTGAGCTCTCAGCCCTGCCAGACCTCTGATGACAGGACAATGGCCCAGGTGGAGAAGGAGTAGCCCTCTGGGAAACAGAACAGGGAGCTTTCAACAGGCTCTGACCTGCCAAATTCCCTTGCCCTTTCCTTGCCCTCTGGGTGAGATGGTAAGTGCTCCAGGCAGCTGCTCCCAGGTTCCTGTACTAGGCATAACACGCCGCCCATACTTTCATAATGAGCCCCCCTTCATAAATTAAGCCTCTTCCAATTATCCCAATTCGAGTGTGCCAGCTGCTTCCTGTGGGTGCCCTAATGGATGTGGGTGCTCATAAATGTGAAGAGGGGAAAGGAGTTCTGTGGCCAGACACATTTGGAAAAGCCACAGTCAAACCCAACCAGGTTTTCCAACTGCAGAGTTCAGCCAGATAATATGCTGGGATATACCCGCACTGCCTTTCAGTCCCATCGTTATCAAAGATGCAGAATAAAGATTGGAAATCCCAGCCCCGAACCAAGAAGTTGACTGATCCTGTTCTGAGTCTGGTTTCCAGTGCACCACAGCGGGGTTGATAATATTTTATATTACAAAAAAAAAAAAAAAAAAAAAAAAACACAGAAGCTGATACCAAACATCTGAAAAGCAAACCCCAATTTAGTTTAAGAGGTGGACTCACCTAAGACAAAAGGAGAGGATCCTTCAAGCCCTTGGATGGGGGTTGGGATACACAGAAGTGGGTATCTGGAGCAGCAGAACCTTGGTCCACTCCCTGTGGTCTCCTGGGATGGCCAGAGCTCCAATAGAAGCCTCAGTATGTCAACACCCAAGAGAGGTGGACATGGAGTCAGAGGCTTCAGAGCCTTGGCCAAAATCCTTATGTCCATGGGAACAAAAGAGCTGTCCAGTATACATGGGGTCTCAGCAGAGACCATGAGGGGCTTATCCCCGAATTTCACATGGCTGCCATTTCTCCAGAAACCCTGTGAAATCCTAAAAGAAATAGGAAATGCAAGTCTGATTGCTTTGCAACCAACTGGAGGGAAGCAAAGGTCATCCCTGGATGCCTGGTTATACCCCAACATTCCATCCTGGTTAAGAGCTCTTCTCAGGAGGGCTTCCATTCTGCTAACTGAACTGAATGTCTTAATTCAAAGTGTTTGGAAAGTTTAGGCCCTAAGACTAAGAAACCAGAAATTTTAGGGGCACTTCTTCTTGCATTTTCCAGCTGTGGTTGTCACTGTACAGCCTGAGTGACACAGCCTGCTAATGTCCAAAACAGAGGAAGGGGGTGCAAACTCACAAGGGTTCCAATGAGATCCTCATTAACTCAGATCTAGAAAGAAAAGGAGTTCTTCCTGACTTACCACGGAGAAGTCTCTTTTCTGGCCTCCTTTCCACTCTCACAGAGGAGTCTTTTGCTCCTTGTGTGCCCAGGATCAGCACATAGACTTGGTGGCCCCTGGGCTAGACCTGCTGGCTCAGACACAACCACTCATTTGGTCTGCAAGTCCTGGTGGAACAGCGCTGCACTAGGCAATGAGAAGCATACCAAAATATACACCACGTTTTCTGATCAAAATGCTAGATTGGATCTTTGTGAAGCCCTGTAATATGATGAAATGAATGATGAAAGCCAGCAGGGGTGCAGAGAATGAGAGGGGAGTAGCAGGTAAGAGATTTCAACCCGCTTTTTCCAGGTGGAGCAGAGCAGAGGAGGGGCACTGACAGCCAACAGGGGGCGCCTGCGGGGCGTGGGCTGACTCGCTCTGCAAAGCCCGCAGAAGGCTCGGCAGTGGGAGGCACCGGGAACCCCAGAGACAGTGAATGAGGCAGAACTGAGAAGAAGATGTTGGTTGAAATCAGCGTGCAGAACGGTTAGACCCCCAGGTCTCCGTCTGCCCCGGAAAAGCCACATGTCTATTATCCTGCCCAGATGGTGGAGCAGAGGTTGGTCCTCTAATTACATTGAACTAGAAAAGCCACAGGTACAAACGCAGGACACCTGGCAAAGCAGAAGGCCGAGCTGAGTCTTTAGAGTTAAAAACAGAAGTAAGTCAAATTCTATATCCTTGAATAGTGAGAAACACACTCTCTAACGCTATCTTCCCACCCAAATTCAAGATAAAAACAGTTAGGCATAGAAATAGCCATAGTGATAGAGATGAGAGGGAGAGGCCAACCCCAGTAAGAGTTTGAGATTTTTGAAGAAACTGAATTCTCCTGGAGAGAAAGAGAGGCATCTACCTGATGCTTAACCATTCTACAGTAAAGACAGTAAGAAATGCTCCTCCCCCAATAGACCACCATACACTCATATTCTCTCTCTCGCTCTCTCTCTCGCTCTCTCACACACACACACAGAGCCTCCAATCATTTTCAAGGCCTTGCTCTTAAATATGGATGACAACCGTGAAATATGAAAAAAAAGGAACCCAAATGAGCTGGATAAAAACTAAAGAAAACAATGTAGAAAGCAGAATAGATGTCAAAAAAACTTTATGTAATACCCTTCCAGGTGAGAAAATAGCGCATTTATGGAACCAAAGGGGAAAAAAAGATGTTATTTTTTTAAAAAACAAAGACCAGAAGGTACGCTCAGAAAATAAAAATATGATTAAAATCAAAACTTGAACAGAATCATTGAAAGACCAAGTCAGAAATATCTCCCCCCAATGGAGAAAGTTAAGAGGTGAAAATGAAAAGTGGGGGATTCATTTCGAGGATAATCTGAGAAGTCTGACAATTGTCTAGTAGACACTGCAGGTAAAGAGAACCCAAAGATGGAAGGAAATCATCCGGTACATACTACAAAGACATTACCTGTGAATGGGGACATGTGAGTCCTCTGATTGAACTGGCTCTCTGATTACCCAACAAAATAAATAAAGACTTCACATCAAGGCTCCTGATTATAAAATTTTAGGACAACAAGGCTAAAGACAATCTCTCAAATGCTTCCAGGAAGGAAAAAATATCA
The DNA here is from genome assembly GCF_000181295.1 of Otolemur garnettii. Classification (NCBI taxonomy): domain Eukaryota; kingdom Metazoa; phylum Chordata; class Mammalia; order Primates; family Galagidae; genus Otolemur; species Otolemur garnettii. Next base: position 7,430,290 of record NW_003852469.1, on the reverse strand, counting down.
CATCCAAAGATGAGAAACAGAAGTGGCAAATAATTTTTCAATAACTACCTGGGAAGAAGATAAAATGCTGAGGAAAATTTATTTCAACCTAGAATTAAATTTCCAATGAAACTATGATTCCGGTCTGGGGATAGAAGAAAGGTACTTTTGGATCTCCTGGGTACATTCAGCTTCTCAGGCAGCTACTAGGTATGTAGCAGGAGATGTGAGGAAGAAATCCAGAAAGAGAAAACAGGTTCCAGGAAAACAGGGTTCCAGACAAGAGAATTGGAAAGGTGAGTCCTCGGTTGATAGAATGGGGGAACTCCAGGGGGCAGTTTGTGACACCTATATGCAGTAGTCAATACAGATGGGAAAGGAGGGCTGTTGGCTCTGTGGAAGAATTGTTTTAAAAATGTTCAGAATAGCCAAGTCATGGAAGAATTCCAAGTGCCCATCGACCCATGAATAGATTAATAAATTGTGGTATAAGTACACCATGGAATATTATGCAGCCTTGAAAATGATGGAGACTTTACCTCTTTTATACTTACATGGATGGAGCTGGAACATAGCCTACTTAGTAAAGTATCTTAAGAATGGAAGAAAAAGTATCCAATGTACTCAGTACTATTAGAAACCAATTTATAATCACTCACACTTTTATATGAAGGATAGATCACAACTATGGCCCAGGATGAAGAAAGGGGGATGGGAGGAGAGGGGGGAGGTCAGATGGAGGGACAGTAAATTGTGGGACCACACCTATGGTGCATATTGCAAAGGTACATGTCGGATCTATTAAATACATAGTATAAATGTCTTAACATAATAATTAAGTAAATGAGGTAAGGGATATATTAACTAGTATGATGTAAGCATTCCAAATTGTATATGAAATCAGCACATTGTACCCCATAAATGCATTAATGTATACATGATCTATGTGTTTATGACTTAATAAAAAAATAATAAAAAGAACATTCAGCCATTATGAAATCTGATGTGCACACACAAGAAATGACGTGGAATTCTAGAGCACTACTTGGCCCAGCAGTGAATAAGATCCAGATGTCATAGATATATTAATATTAAATATTAGCTTAAACAAAATTTGTCCTATGCCTATATTGTTACCATGGCATAAATGGTGTTCAAAGAACTAAAATGTCATCTCCCACAATGAGAATATACTCTCTCAACCTCCAAGAGCAGGTCAAATAGGCATCATTCCTCAAACCACATCTGCCTACAGACCCTTTGTGGCCATGCATTCCTGGGACAGGTGTTCCCTGGAATATCGGTGGAGGATTTTGTCAACCAGCCCCTGATTCCCCCACCCAAGGAGCTTGCATTGTAGGAGGGAAACCAAGCCCATGAGCACCTGTTACATGATAAAGCATCCTAAGGGCACCTTGGGAGTCAAAATGAATGATGCTCATTGGGATCCAAAATCACTGAATTGAGACCAGAAGTTTTCGTGAGGAAAGTAGAAGGCATCAATATCCGCTTTTCATAATTGGAAGAGATTTAAATTGCCCAAAGGGTGAGATGATAGAGACCACCATTCCAGGTAGGGGCAATAGTTGTGTTTGGGGCTAACAAGGAATCTTTGTGCTTAGAGATGTGTCCTTGTGTCAGGAAAGAGGTGAAAAATAAAGCAGGGTGATCAGGTTAGGATCAGATCTGGAGGAGTCACAGGAGTTTCTAAAGAGAAGAACAAGAAGATACAATCAATGTTTGGAGTCTGGTGTCCTGATGGCAGGGCATAGGAGAGACAGCTGATGGGGGAAAACCAGGATGAGGCCCTAATCCAAGATGGCTGCAGCCGGACTCCAGAGAGCACTTACTCCATACAACGCTGGGCACAGGAGCTCAGGATCTACTAGAGAAAGACAAGTATGGAATCCAGATGTCTGTAAAGTGCCTCAGGTATAGTGATGATCGATAGGTTGGTGGCCCAGAGGAGGCACTAAAGAAGGTACTGTCAATCCCACTTAGGGGAGAAGGCTGCAGAGGGGAGCTGAGAGAGCATTGAGCGTTTGCCATAAAGACAAGGGGAGATGTTCAGTCCCAGCAGCATTGCTGAGGAAGCAAAGGCTGATGGCCTGGTGTGGCCTGGTACCCCCATTTCCCCTGGGAGTTCTGTGGGGGGTGTCTGAAGGGCAAGGGTAAGGGGTCTTCCCATCACTGGCTCTCCCTTTTCCTCCAGCTCCCCAAAGTTCCTGCCAGGTGGCAGGTCCCTTGTCTCTCTTCTCTTCCCCTCTCAGAACCTGCTCCCTGAGTGGCCACACATCCACCACGATCCAGATGAACAGAACAAAGCCTCAAGCTCCAGCTGTGTTCTCACAATTGTGATCCATGGCGTCACATCCCTCAGTGACCAGAGAGAGACACCCAGGAGTCATTCTCAACCTGCTCCCTCCCTCCCTCGGCAATATCCAAGTCCCCTCAGCCCCCATATCCCTCTCTGCTCTGACTCACAGTCAGGCCATCACCATCTCCAAGGTGGGGCCACAGTTGTGCAATCACAATGATCTCCTACCTGGCCCCCTGCCTTAAATCTCACCCTCCCACTCACCCAGCCATGAGGTGACCTTTCTGAACACATAGAGAATGGAGACCCTTCAGCAGGGCAGCACTCCCCCTCAAACAGGCCAGGCTGGAGCCCAGCTGGGTAGCTCTGCCATGATCCATGCAGGCTTGTTCTGGTGCTATGACAACACTCGAAATTACCTATACACACAATTACTTCACTTCTTCCCTAGGGATTTTCAAGTACAATTAATGCCCTAGGAGAATTTCACACTGTGTTATTTCTCTGGGGCTTGGCATTTGCTCTGGCATACACCTCATGCCACCTTACCCACCCATCCCCAGCCTGAGGGGCAGAAAAATGCCAGTCAGAAAAAAGCCTGGCACACAAGGCCTATACCTGGCCCATGTCTGGCCCTCCGGTTCCACCTCTCACCCTTCCCACCTCCCACCATGGCCCAGCAACACCCCACCTGTATCCTCAGACTCTAGAACAGAACCTGCATAGAAAAAAAAAAACATTTAATTATCCTCTGGTTCAGAAATTGTCTTCAACCAGAGGACACCTCTTGCTTTGAAAACCTCAGGGTTCCCAGACTGCAACAGACTTCTAGACAACTCACCATGTCATATCGTTATTTTTTATTAAAGTAATAAATTTCTCACTTTTCATAAGCCCCGTGTGTTTATTATTTAAAAATATATTTGAAAAGCAATTCAGGAAAAAACAAAGAATACAAGAAGCCACTCATACCCTCCCTGCCACCAGAATAACCATTGTTCACGTACAGGTGCCCTTTCTGACGTACTTCTGTTCACGTGGCTTTGTGATTATTTCTATGTCCATTTCTGGCACAAAGCAGTGAGCCCCTCAGAGTTCTTGCTTTATTCATACACTGGTCCCTGGCCTGTGTAGAAAGGGACCCCCCAGGAGTCGTGGCCCCCTTAGTAGGAGTCTTTCTTCCTGCACAAGCACCCCCCCTTCACAGACCATCTGCTTAGAGCACAAGGCCCTAGGCTTCTCTTGCCCCTGACTGCACCTCTCCCCACACCTTCACCTTCCCCACCTGTCCCCTTAACTTCTGCTCTGGGATAGAGATTTGGCAGGTGAGACTCTGGTGGCCTTTCTAATTACAGGGGAATTGACAGGGCAGGGTGGGGAAGTGTATATTTTTAGCTGTGGTGAAGAGAAAAAAAGATCAAGAGAGAACATTTTCTGCTGGAACTTTCCTCCCCTTCTGCTCCTGAGCTCAGCAGGCTCCCAGAGTCTTGAACTTGAAAAGTTTGGAAATGAGAGAGAGGGAGCAAGAAAAAGCACAGGGGAGGATGGCGGGAGGGGAGGAGGATGGTTAACATCGCTGCCAGAATCTTTGTTTTGGAGAGGTTTGCAAAACGATGAAATGTGTTTACGGTGGGACATTGGTGAGCTAACGAGAAATAGATACAGAGGCGGCGTGACGCTAACTGCCTTTGACACTGGTGATGGCCCTTTGGTTGGAACAAATTCACCCAGTGCCGGGATGGATTATTTCATATGTCTGTTGTCTTGAGAACCACCCTTTGCAAATATTCTAATGCCCAAGTTGGCTCATCTGTCCACTTACTGATTTATTTGAAGACAGATTGGTGCAGAGGAGTACCCAGCAGAAGGGCCCTGCAAGGATGTAAGACTGATGAAAATTACACCCAGCTCCAGGCCCTTGGACCACATGGGCCATCGACCCCTGGGGCTACACTGGGGCTTTAACTCATTCAGACCTGCCAGTGCCACCCTTTTTATCTTCACAGCTGCACAAGGTAGTGGAAACTCTCATCATTTCCATTTTCCAGACCAAGAATTGAGGCACACAGGTATTATATGGCCCAACATCAATCATGGTGTTTAGTGGTAGAGCTGGCATTTTGGTTGAAGTCCTGTACTACCCACTGCCTGACCCTTTCACTATATCTCTTCTCCATAAAACCTGAGCAAAGGCCATATTCTCCCATTTCTCTCTGCAGTGCTCCTGTGAAGACCCACCAGGCCCTGTCCACAGCTTTTATGCAGACACAGGAGTTCAAATTCAGGAATCTGAAGATTAGATCAATTCTGACTACTATAATTAGAATCACAGTGCTTATTTGTGTTTTCCTAGTGATTGAAATTTTTCAAAATGCTTCAAATATCTTTTTGAAAATAGAGAGCGTTGAGCTACTCTGGAGGCTGAGGCAGGAGGATCGCCTGAGCCCAAAAGCTGGAGGTTGCTGTGAGCTGTGGTGCCATAGCACTCTACTGAGGGTGACAAAGTAAGACTCTGTCTCTAAAAAAAGAAATTTAAAAAAAAATAGGTAGCATTGATATAGTTCAGAGATGATGACCGGGTATCTGCATTCATTTCAACTCCCATGGAATGGTTACAGGTGGATTTGAGGTCAAATCCAAGTTCTGTGGTAAAGAGTCCCAGAGTCATTGCATCATAGCTTCTATGAGCATGGGACGGGTAAGGAATGGTTTGAGGGCTGCAGACAGTCCAGTTATATTAATAAGCACATTTAATTCACCCAAATGCAAGTAATCATTCAGAATCTGTTAAAAGGAAAAGAGAGAAAAAAGCAGATTTTAAATGCATGGTTGATTCTACTCACCTTTACACTCAGTATTCACGTGCCCTTGAGTGAGGGGGTGATGTGCTGCCAAGCCCCTCCACAACTCCTAAGATGAGCATCTTACTACACTAAATGGGATTCCATTCCAGCGTTTGAAAGAAGTAGCAAGTATTTTCATATAATGGGCCTGATGAAACAAAACTCTGATGAAAGAAATGGAAGAACAAACTTACAAGGGAGAAGTTCCATGTTCTGGGACAAGAAATCTCAGTATTGTCCAGAGGTCATTTCTTTCCAATTTGATCTATAGATTCAATGCAATCCCAATCAAAATCCCAACGACCGGTTTTATAGATAATGACAAAGCAATTGTAAAGTTTAGGAAGAGGCAGAAGATACAAAATAGCCAACATGATTATTGGAAAAGAACAAAGTCAGGGGACGGGGGCTACCTGACTTCAAAACATACTATAAAGCTTCAAGAGTAAAGGCAGTAGGGAGACAGAGTAATTGAACAGAGGAGTGCGGGGCAGAAGTAGACCCACACAAATGCATACGTACAAACAGCACGTTAGCATTTTTTTTTTCCACTATTTCAGATAGGAATATAAGTCAGGACCTTGTCTCTCTGTCTTACCAGAAGCAGAGATCCCGACTGATACAATTTTATTCTGCAAGATATATAAGCTGTCTAGAAGCCAGCGTAAGGAACTTTTTGCCAAAGCAATTGCGTATCTGAGCCTCTGAGAGAGATAAATACAAACAAAAGAGAGAGAGAGATTCTGGGTGAAAAAGCATTTTTCCTAGTGTTCAAATTAGGATTACTTAAAAGAAAACAAATTAAATAAAATTAAGGCGTTCTGTACAGTAAAGGACATGATCAAAAAGTCAATATCCAGATAATAAAATGGTAGAAAGTATTTGCAATGCATAAAACTAACAGAGTAGTTAATAGCTACAGAGTAGTTTATCACTGTCCAACATGGTAACCATTAGACACATGTGGCCATTGGACACGCAGAATGTAATTAGCCCAAATGGAGCTGTGCTAGAAGTATAAAATACACACCAGGTTTCAAGAACTTATTATGAAAGTAATCTATGTTGAAATGATAACATTTTGCATATATTGGTTAAATAAAATGGATTAAATAAAACAGCCTATTAAAAGTAATTCATTGGTTTCTTTTTACTCTTTAAATTTTAATTTATGCTTGTGGCTCACATTATATTTCTATTGGACAGTGTTGATTTAGAACATAAAAGGAACTCTCACAAATCAACAAGGAAAAGAAGAACCTCAATAGAACAGTGGGCAACAAACAGGCAATTTACAGAAGGGGAAATCAGGAATAATACAAAATAAGCATGTGAATATCTTCCCAAGATAATTAAGAATAAGATGAATGCAAATTAAAGCAGAAATGAAAAATAATTTACAGATTGGCAAAAACTGGAACATTAGATGATGCCAAGAGTCAACAGGAAATCAGAAAATCGGGAGCCCTCTGCACTGCAATTCAGAAAATCGGGAGTAGGAAGAGGTTCTAGGGAACAATCTGCCAATACTTAGTCAAATTAAATATATACATATACTATGTATATTCTAGAGAACAATCTGCCAATAAGTAGTCAGATTAAATATATACATATACTATGGCTCAGAAATTCCATTTCTATGTAGATAGATAGATAGATAGATATGCCTGTCAACTAAAAAAAAAACCCTTTTTTTCCTTTATTAAATCATAACTGTGTACGTTGATGCGTTTATGGGGTACAGTGTACTGATTTGATATACAATGCAAAATGCTTACATCAAACTGATTAACACATCTATCACCTCGTTTACTAATTTATTGTGGTAAGACAATTATACTCTTTTCCTAATAGTTTTGAAATGTACCATTGCATTATGCACATTAGGTGAGGTCCCACAAAATATCCTCCCTCCTCTTGACCTCCCCCCTCCTCTCCTCTCTCCCTCCTCTTCCCTCCTACTTTCTGGACTATAGTTATTTTTTACCATTTGTATGAATGTGTAGGTGATTACATATTTATATCATAGTAGCATTGACTACATTGGATGTATTTTTTTACCATTCTTGAAATACTTTACTAAGAAGAATATGTTCCAGCTCCATTCCATTTCTATGTGGGCAAGAGCCTTGAACAGAAACTTCTCTGAAGAAGACAGGTGCATGGCCTACAAACACATAAAAAATGCTCATCACCTTTAATCATCAGAGAAATGCAAATCCAAACCACTCTGAGATATCATCTAACTCCAGTAAGGTTAGCCCACATAACAAAATCCCCAAACTGCAGATGTTGGCATGGATGCAGAGAGAAGAGAATTCTCTTCTGAAGCAGGGGCTCACTGCTTTGTGCCAGAGAAGCACTTCTACACTGCTGGTGGGAATGCAAACTAATATAGCCTTTTTAGAATGAGAAAGCAGTTTGGAGAATACTCAAGGAACTAAAGTAGACCTACCATACCTGCAATTCCTCTACTAGGTATATACCCAAATGATCAAAAATCATTTTGCAACAAAGATATTTGTACCAGAATATGTATTGCAGCCCAATTCATAATTACCAAGACATGGAAACAGCCCAAGTGCCCATCGACTCATGAATGGATTAACAAATGGTGGTATATATACACCATGAAATACTATGCAGCCATAAAAAAGATGGAGACTCCTATGTCTATATCCTGGCTAAATTCTTACATGTCTCCAAAGAAACATGTATGAAAATGCTCATTCCAATGTTATTTGTGATGGTCAGGAACTAGAGGCAACCTGGGTCAACATCACTGGGAAAGAGGACATGTTACATGTGGTAGTTGCTTCCATAGGTAGGGTACTACACAGTATTTGAAAGCAGCAAATTATATTTACACATAGCACTGTGGATGGGTCTTTAAAACGCAGTAGCTGGCAAAGAATGTATGAAACAAAGTGCGTGCATATAAATAATAGTGTCAGGAACATATCTTCACACTCACATTCATATGCACATGCAACATTCATAATGTTATACAATAAATCCATCAAAATTCAGCTTCTTGACACTTCAACTACAACTCAGACTCTACCTTACATGTGCAAACAATATAAACTAATCAAATGTCCCCTCATATTAATCTTAAATTAAGGCAGCTCCTGTGGCTTAGTGAATAGGGTGCCAGCCCCGTATACCAAAGGTGGCGGGTTCAAACCCAGCCCGGGGCCAAAAACTGCAAAAAAAAAAAAAATCTTAAAATAAAATAAGCAAAAAGAAAAAGAAAAAACTGCTAGGGATCAAAAGGAGTAGGAAGCTGCTTTAAGTAAGCCCACTGGTACAGAGCCTAAGCTGTAATCAAAATAAGTTGGTTGCCAGAGCACACACCATGCCTACAACAAACGGTGGTATCAGGTGCTTCTCCCTGACCCCAATCTACTAACTGCTCAGAACTATTATCCTTAGAAAACTGACCACAAGCATACTTCTGAAGCAGCGGTTCTCAACCTGTGGGTCGCGACCCCTTTTTAACAATGAAAATACACTGTGGCATTAGGAAGGTTGAGAACCTCATGATCTTTCCATCAGAATTTTCTCCTCCTCCCACTCACAGTGAGAGCTAATGATGCTCCTTGCCTCCTAAAACTTATAACTTACATTCTCCCACAATAGAAACCTGCCCACCCTAGGCCCTCCTCTCACAGAAACTAGATGTTGATTATCAATATGGGCTGGTGAAAGAAGGCAAACTTCCCTTGCTCCTCTTCTCTCGTAGCAAGGATCAATTTCATTATCCCCCAAGTCCACTCAACCCCCTGCAACCCTCCATGGAGATTACAAAGCAAATATATATATATTGGTTTTCCAAGACATACATTTATAAGACATATGTGTATATGTATGTGTGTGTGTGTAAGTGTGAATATATATATATTATACATACATACATATATATATACACATACAGCATAGGGGAAAGGGTGTGGAACAGGAATAGAGTTTGGGGACAGGAAGAATAAATAATGAAACATATGCATACAAACTGGTGTACTTACAACAGAGAGACCTTGTTTGAACCAGTAATGAAAATGTGCCTTGAGCTGGGGGATATAACCAACCCGATTCTCTATGCCTGCAGTCCCCAACTCCCAGGCTGCAGACTGGTACTTGTCTGCCGCCTGTTCTGAACTGAGCTGCACAGCAGGAGGTGAGTGGTGGCAAGAGAGCAAGCTTCATCTGTATTTACAATCCCTCCCCATCGCTGACATCACTGCCGGAGCTCCGCCTCCTCTCAGACCCGCCCCCACTCCAGACTCCCTACACCACCTTGTATGTGGAAAAATTGTCTTCCATGAAACCACATCTGGTGCTTAAAGGTTGGGGACTGCAGCTCTACACCTTTTTTTTTAATAAAAGAGAGGGGGGCAGCCATTTTTAGCTATCTGAAGATATAATAGTCAAGAAGTAGTGCATTTTGAACACCTAATTTATCTGAATTCCCTCTCATCCCAGGCAAGAAAGGAACCACGTTGTGTTACAAATCTGGGTTATACTGAAATGAACACAACTATTTGTCAGCTGAGACAGAGTTTGTCCTAGCACTAACTTCTCAGAATAATGGCCACCTTAGATTAGCACTAGTGATTTTTACACTGAAGACTTTTAACACGGGATCATACAGGGAAATGTGAGGGGGTGAGTAAGAAGTAGAGAAAAAATGTCCATTTCAATCATATTGATCCATTTTAGGCATTAAGTTTCCACATAAGCTTTTATTTGAAGAAAGGATTCTGTGATTAAAAAGGAGAAAAAAAAAAAAAGATAGGAGCCATTCTCCTAGGCCTTTATGTAAGATATTGAACAACATGATGAGCAGTACCTTCAACAGCGGTTATACAAAATTTGCCAAGTGTTCTTCATATCACTGCTTCTTTTATCAACGCTACATGGAAACTGAAGGCATAATATTAGATCACTCTTTTCTGAAAAGACGTTTCTATGGGAAGCTAAACAAATGTAGTACAGTGCATGTGTTCCTAGTAATAGAACCCACTGGAGAGAGAGTGTGCTTTGAGAACCCAAAAGAATTGATGGTTAATATCTTTTGGATAAGCTCTCCAAAGTCTTTGTTAGGCTGCTTTCAGGAAATTTAAATAATAGGTAAGTGCCCCAACTTATAAGCGTATTCCATTGTCGACTGAAAGGGAACCATCTATTTTAAAGAAAATTGAAATATTAGTAAGTAAAAAGAGCCTGATTTATATTTTTCCCCAAATGGAGGGCCCTCTAGCTAGCTCCAATACACCTACACACATATACGTATAAACACAAATCTCTGCACAGCTGCATGGAAGTAGGTTGCAGCGGCTACTATAGGTAGGGTCACACTTCCAATAGGCATTCGTAAACAGCTTTCCACTTACACAAGTATTTGAATCGTGGCCCAACTGAAGCCCTGCTAAACAGATCCTGGAAAAAGAAAAAAATGGTTTTTACCCAGACAATTTTAAGATCATCCAGAACCAATCAGTAGCTATTTGACCACCAAAGACACTTAATGTCATCCTAGTTCTTCTTATAGACCATTAGATGTTAAAACATAAGACCTTGAGATGCTGGGCTAGATACAAAAAAACAAAATCATCTTGCAGGCAGCCAAGCAAAGACACAAGTAAGATCAAAAAGTTACCTATGGAGGATGGTGCCTGTGGCTCAAAATAGTAGGGCACTGGCCCCATATGCCGGAGGTGGCGGGAAAAAAAAAAGTTACCTATGGTTTTCCAGCTAACTCCCACGTCACTAACCATCATTAACTCTAGATAATATATACATATATCAAAAGACTGTTTGAGAGACTCAGTGACCAAAGCAAGGAGAAACTAGAGGGAATGTGACTTAATGAGGGGGAGTATATTGGTTTGCTAAGACATTTGTAAAAAGCACCACAAACTGGATATCTTATTCAGTTTTGGCTGCTGTAACAAAGTGCCATAGACTGGGTGGCTTATAAACAACCGAAATTTATTTCTTACATGTCTGGAGGCTGGAAGCCTGAGATCAGGATGCCAGCATGATCAGGTCATTGTTGGGGCTTGCTCCCAGATTACAGACTGCCAACGTCTAGTTGTATCCACACATGGCAGAAAAGGGCAGGAGAGTTCTTGGGGTCTCTTTTATAAAGGCACTAATTCCACTCATAAGGGCCACATCCCCATGACTTACTTACCTTCCACAGGTTCCACTTCCTAATATCCTCACATTGAAGGCTAAGATTTCAACATATGATTCTGGGGGGAACCCAAGCATTCAGTCCATAACACCAGGTGGTTTAAATAATATAAATGTGTTATCTAACAGTTCTGGAGACTATAAGTCCAGAAGGTGCTATCAGGGTTGATTCTTTCTAAGGAATATAAGGAAGAATTTAGTTCATGCCTCTCCCCTAGCTTCTCATGGTTCTTTGGCAATCTTTGGTTTGTAGATACATCAGCCCAATTTCTGCCTTCATCTTAACATAAAGTTCTCCTTGTCTGTGTCTTTGTGTCATAATGTTCTCCTTTTTAGGACAACCCAAGGACCTTATTTTAACTTGACTACCCCGTAAAGACCCTTTCTCCAAGTAACGTCATGTTCTGAGGCATAGGTTAAGACTTCAACATATGGATTTTGTGAGGACATAATTCAACCAGTAGCAATAAGCAAAATGTGAGGTTCACATTTAACTAGCTTTTTTCCTGAAGGCGTGCCCCAATTCACATGGCACAGGGAAAACAGACATCAAGCAGAAAGAAACAGTCTTGCTGGGCTGCGAAATCAGAGACTAACTAGGATTGTCAAAATGTCTAGAAATTGAAGGAGGAATATCTTTCTTTAAAAATGACCCACTTAGGGGAGCGGCACAAGATATGCATACAAACTGCCCTCAAAATCTCGTCTCACTTCTGAACTGCATATGCATTGAGTGAGAAGAAATCCAGCAGAACACTGTAAGTGGGAGGCTAAAAGAGCTAAGAAGATAATTCAGAAACTACTTCATGCTGGGAAGACGCAGTTTGCAGTTCAAACTTCACCAAATTTAGAGATGTTTGGTAAAACCCAGAGGCAGTCTACTGACACCCTATTATGGTCATGCCTTAGGACTAGACATTACATTTGAGCCCCAAACTTAGGGAAACTTGAAAGAGAGCCACCCTAGAAGAACCTAAAATCAAATTTCCACAAAGTGAGGGGATCTGCAGAGATTTAGGTGCTTTATACAACAAAACGTAACACTCTTAGAGTAAGAAAACAAAATCTAGAGTCTCTAGAATACATCATCTACAATGTCCAGTATATAATTAAGTATTACTGGAAATAAAAAAAGTAGGAAAATGTTTTAGGTAACCAAGAAATAAAATAGTCAATAGAAATAGACCCACAGACAACATACAGAATGGAATTAGCAGAAAGATCTTTTAACTGTGAGAAAGGGCTGGGGCTAACATGAAATGAATGAGACATCTACTTTGGGCATAAAATTTAAGGAGGTTCAAAAAAACTCAGCAATCAAAATAATATAACAAGGCAGTATTTTAACAAGTCAGTGTCAATAAAAAGAAATCCTTGGTGTAAAAACTACCGATATTTTGAAAAAACAATGCTATGTCAAGCCTTATTGAACCTGAAAACAAAAGAAAAAATCAATAATATTTATCTTGTCTCTATTGAAAATTTTTGTCAGGAAAAAACGACAGAATATCAGGCAAAATTTTTCCAAATGTGAATGAAACAATCATAGATCCAAAACTCTCAGAAAAACCCACATAGAGAAAAACACAAAGAAAATCTCACTGAGACATATCAAAATCACACTCCTGAAACAATAAAGATAAAGAAAAACTCAACATAGGCATAGATTTTAGTTTCTGATGTTGACATGTTACCAGTTTGAATGACATGTAAGAATCTTACCTCCCTTTATATTCATTTACTGTCCCTTGTTTATAATTTCCTTAAATACTCTACTGTATACATTCAAAATTGCATCAGTGTTACAATTTTTTCTTCAGCCATCAAACATAATTTATAAAACTCAAGAAGAGAAGGAAAATGTGTTATATTTATTCATATGTTTCTTTCCATTGTTCTTTTTTTCTGATGTTCCAAGACTCCCTCTTTTATCATTTCCTCTCTGTTTAGAGAACTTCTAGCCATTCTTTTAGAATAGAACTGCTGGAAACAAATTGCCTTAGTTCATCCCCATCTGAGAATGCTAGGATTTCCTCTTCATTACCGCAGGATATTTTTACTGGATTTGGAAACCTGGGTTAGTTCTTTCCTTTGGAAAAAATGTGGGTCCACTTCCCTCTAGCCTCCATGATTACTGATGAGAAATCTGCTGTCATTTTAACCTCCCCACTTACTCCCCAACCATAGTCAAGTCATCCTTTCTCCCTCATTATTTTCACGACTTTTTTTCCTTTTCTTTAGTTTTCAGATGTTTGAGCATTGTGTATCTTTGCATAGATTTCTTTGGGTTTACCCTGTTTGGGATTTACTCAGCTTCTTGGAGTAAGGCCAAATTTAGGATGTTTTCAGCCATTATTTCTTCAAATATTTTTCAGCTCCAATCTTCGGATTTTCTTGGACTCCAAAGACACAAATGCTTACTCTTTTGTTACAGTCCCACAAGTCCCTGAGACTATCCATTTCTTTCAGTCTATTTATATTAATATCCATTATTCTTCCCCTGACACCATTCTGGAAGGAGAAAGGGAGCTGCTGCCTCTTAACTGCAGGTGGGAGAAGTCCAGGTTCCCCACTTGGACACTAAGTGGGGATGGCTCATCGTTACTGCTGGGTACAGCTGGGAGTTGGATGCTCCACTAGGCCTCCACTGAAACCCCCTGGTTGGGAAGATAAGTAGAGCTGCCTCCTTACTTCTCTCGAGGTGGCAATGGACACCATGTTGGGGCTGACTTTAAGACCACTGATAAGACCACTCCTCACTCTCCTGGCACCTCATTATATACCCTTATGAGAGTGGAAGTCTAGGCTCCCCAGTAGCTAGTAAAAGAAGAGAAATTGTTGTCTAAAAGTTTTATGTCTTGCTAAGTGGTCCCTTTCTTAGTCCTTTGGCTGGAAACAGCAGGCTTCATTAGATCTTTTCTTTTCTTGGAATCTGTTGGCATTATGGGTTGCCAGTTTCTTCATCTGCAAGTCTGAGATTTTCAAAACAAAAAGAAAACCAGGGAACTCACCATCAGCCTGTCTTTTCTGAGGTCTCAAGATCCCTGGACGATGTGCTTTCTTTTATTAACTTTTCAACAACCGCTTATGTTAGTTTTTTGTATAATATCCAGGGTTTCTCATTGTGCTTAGCAGGAAGAATAGGGAAAAATGCAGCTGCTCCATCTTCCCAAAAGTGGCAATAGCGATTGCACTTAGGTTTTATGCAATTTTGTTATCCACAAAAACGCTTTAAGGACAAGAAGCAAACTTTATTCATTTTTAATTCTTCAGCACCAAGCAAAGAGCAGGTGTTCATACACACCAGTTAAATGAATATATGAATTAATACTGTGCCTATACACCTGTGAATAATCCTCTGTAGTTCCCAGCTCTTTCTACTCTATGTTTCAGCATTCAAAATACTGACATTTTGCCTTTAGTTTATTTAACTTTGTGCGTGCAGGTGGATCCCTGAGATTTCCATGTGCTGTACTGAAGACTTACTATGGAAGAAGATGACCAGGGACAACTAAGTCTAAGGAAGGCACACCTTGACACCAGCCACAGAGGCAGTAGAAAGATCCAAGAGAGAAAAATGCCAGCAGGATTTTAGAGGGAGTGTGCCTGGCTGTTTTCATTTCATCTTTCCATTTGCCGCTGCCTCCAAAGCTGTTAGGTTTGGAGAATCAGGGAAAACAAAGCAGGGGCACTTTGGGGATTTCCCAAATTGAAACAAAATTGCATCTTATTAAAATGTGCACACACACTCACACATAGCATACTCAAGTTACGGGTTACATCAATTCCCAGATCACTTGGTAATTTATTCAGTTCCTATTCTCACACTGTTGAGAGGCACTGAAGTACAAACCAACAAACATAAATAATCAACAGCTTTAGTGCTTTTATCAATCATAAACATTGTGCTAAGTCCCTTAGGAGAGTCTTATAATTAAATTCTCTATTCATGGTTTGGGGTGCCCAGTCCCTATTTGTGGGACTTGTGGGCCAGCTTCACTCTCTCTGTAATATTATTCAAAGGGACAGAAGCCAGACTGGGCCTGCTTTTTATCCAAATAGTCTCATAACAGCCTGCCCTTCAGAGGAATAGATATGATTAAACCAGGTCTGGACAATAGAAATATAATGTAAAAACACAAGAAAATTTTAAATTTACTAGAATTCACATTTTCAAATGTAAAAAGAAATAGACTAAAGTAATTTTTATAATACATTTTATTTAACACATATCCAAAATGCTATTATTTCAACATGTAATCAATTTTAAAAATTATTGAATTTTTCTTTTGCTTTTTTGTACTCAGTATTCTAAATCCAGTGTGTATTTTATGTTTATGATTCATCTCAGTTTGGCCTAGCACATTTCAAAAGTTTGATAGCTCCATATGGCCAGTGGATACCATATTGGATAATGCAGATTTAAACCACAAGTAAGTGAATGAATGCATTAGTGAGTAAATGTGAGAGTGAATGAGTGATTTAGTGAATGAATAAATGCATGAGTGACTGAATACATGAGGGAATGAATGAGTGAATAAATGAGTTAGTGAGTGAGTGATGTTAGGTTAGGGACTCACATCATAGGTGGAGAAAGATTTCTTACACAAAGATTAGAATAGTTTTAAAGAAAGAAAATTTATTTTACTTCCTAAAGGTTGGAAGGACATGACATGAAAAAAAAGAAGGAAGAAAGGAGCTGTGTCAGCATTGAGCAGGTAAGGAGTTTGGGAATTTTACATGCATCTGGGGACAGAGGAATAAAAAGAGATTGTTGCCAACTGATAGCAAAAATAGCTGCAAATCTACCACATCTGCTTTTTCATTTTTTATTTTTCTCTCTGAGTCCAGCTTATCAGGGTCCTCAAAATGTGGTCTGACAAGAGCTGGTGTGGGGAGCTCATACCTACTGTCCATTTATGGCTCTTCAAAGCCAAGGCTGTGATAATGAGCACTTAGAGATATTGCAGATAGTTCATCTTAAAGACAACAAGTTGAATCCCAGGTGTTCAACACAAAACAAAGGGCAGATGGGCTGTGAGTTTTCTCTCCAAAGAGACTGTTATGTGTTGTGAGTTTGTTTCTCTTACTTTCTGTTAGATAGTTTATTATTCTCAGTTAGTTTATTAGCATGGCCTTCCTTTCAAGTGAATGAATACCTGAGACAGTGAGTGATGAGAGAGTGAGTAAAAAGCACTGAGGCCCCAGCCAACTCTTCATATCAATCACATTTAAGGCTAAAACTAGAGACTTCACATGTTTACCGGTATTAATAATATCCTGTCATCCATTTGCACAGCAATTCACACTTTCCTTGATCTCTTGCATACACACACCCTTAGGTCCTTGTGACAGCTCCATAAAGGCAGTGGGAGTCTTCAGGTGTCTGCAGGAGTCTCAGGATCCCAACCTGGAAAATTCCACCTTGCCACTCCCTCAACTATGGGCCAATGGAACCACAACCATGAAAGCCCTATGTTTGTGAAACTTTTGCTCTCGTGTGTCCTTGGCAGAAGCTGCTCACCCCTACTAACTGTATGTCAGGTGTTCTCCTCTCTTTGCTTACATGGAGAGAGACACCTGGGCATGTTTGTATTCCAAAGGTAGTCAGTCCCACAGATGTTCTGTGGAAGAACTGCCTTCCTGGAGCAGATGACATTCCCCAGCCCTGGACTGCACCTTAGCTTCCCAGGATATTCTACACATCTATAATTGTAGATGTAAAGCCCAAATGTAAAGCCCTGGCAGGCAAACTCCAGGCAGGTGCTCAGAGCCTGGGTAGAGTCAGGCAGAAGGCCTTACCTGATACATAGGCATGTGCCAGCGAGTGGAGCAAGCACACAGGCTGGAGCACAAAAATCATGTTTGTACAGAATTTGAACAAGGCCCGTCAGAGAAGAAATGGACTAGGGGCATCTGGAGAGGGAGATAAGCCTGGTGACCCCTGTGGGCCTGAGAAGAGAAATCAGGCCCGTCAGTTCCCCAGAGACAGAAGCAGCTTCCTGGTTGCTGTGGGCTGAGGAAGAGGAAGATAGGGAGTGACTGCTTAAGGAGCTTAGGGTTTCCTTTGGGGATGTTTACAATTTATTGAAATTAGATAACGATAGTGGTCCCACAACATTGTGAATGTACTAAGTGCACTGAATTTAACTCTTTATGATGTTTAAAATAGTAGATTTTGTGCTGTGCATATTTAACCACAATTTTTTTTCATTAATTCTATCATGGGATACAGTGTGTTATTTCCATATACAATTTGAAATACTTTCATCCCATTGGCCAACATAGCCATCATGTCATTCTCATAGTGCTAAAACTCCTACTCAGGGCTTCTCACTCAAGTTCAATTCTCCTTCCCCAGAATACTGGCCCATGCAGCCCAGTGCAGACTCTTCTCCATGGGCTGAGTACAACTTTTAGGGCAGTGGTTCTCAACCTTCCTAATGCCTTGACCCTTTAATACAGTTCCTTATGTTGTGGTGACCCCCAACCATAAAATGATTTTCATTGCTACTTCATAATTGTAATTTTGCTACTGTCATGAATCATAATGTAAATATCTGATATGCAGGATGTATTTTCAATGTTACAAAAGGTTTGTGACCCACAGGTTGAGAACTGCTGTTTTAGGGGTAGCCAACAGGCAAACTCTGAACTCTCTGCTCTGCTCACAGAGAGGAACATTCAGTGAATAGTAGAACAGCATGGCCAAAGAGACTGAGAATTACCAATGGTCAGGTCTGGAAAATTTGATATATTCTATCTCAACCAAAGGCAGCAAGAGGCTTGCTTAGGAGGTGAGTGTCAATGCAAGGGCAGCACCCTAAAATACTGAATTCCACTCCTCGGCTCATTTAGGGAACTTTAATCTTTGAAATTTGTAAACCCTTCTTGAAGTTATTTATATGTTCAGCCTGCACACTGTCTCTTGGGGATAAAGAGTTGAGTGAATTTATACTACTCACTAGGCAAAGTGGGTTCCCTGTAGTTCTCCTAAAATTATCTCCTGTCAAGTTTTATGTGGATGGAGGAGAAGGAGAAATTTAGGTCTAAGATGTTAGGATTTCAACATACACTTCATCTTTCACAATCCGGAAGCCTTTCATCCCATCCTCAATGAGTCTTAATCTTTCCAGATTTAAGAACCCTAATTGCGCCCCCGTTCCTCTACATCATTTCAGTTGCCTTCCCTACAACTTTTATACATTTGTCCTATCTCTCTCTCTCTGAAGGGAGAATAATTAGTGTCTTGAGATACTACAGAGGTACAAGCAGGAATATCTCCATTACTCATCCACTCCATGCTTGGCCCATCAGATCATCAGATCATGAGAGAATGGAAGGTCACATCCTCTTGCTAGGCCTGTTGGCTTACAGGCACCACACAAGCCAATGCCTGCCCTCCCCTCCAATCTCATCCCCTCCATCCTGATCCTCACTCACAAAACTGCAGGTCCCCTGGCTTTGTTCACTTTCCAAATATGTTCAGATTCTTCAAACCTCAGACTTCCTGACATGCCCCCCATTTAACAGAAGCAAGGCTGCACCCATGATAAGAAAGCACACACCACGTGCTTATTAAGTGATGACTAAAGCTTGACCACATTCTGGGCACTGGGAATTCAGAGGTGAGTATAGTAGCCACACTCAAGGAAGTCCCAATCTAGTGGAAAGACGGGAAAGTAAAGCAATGGGCATGGTGACAAGGGGCGCTGCAGCTCCATACTACACTGAAAGCACAGCCCAGAGGAGGGTCATGTGGCCTGTGGCCTGAGGGGCATCGGGACTGGCTTCCTGCAGGAGGTGCTATCCAACCTGAGCTTTGAAGAGTGAGCAGGGGTTCTCCAGTGGTGAAGGTGCACACTCCAAGGCAGAACAGTGTAGACAGAAGCACTGAGGAAGGAGACTGATCTGAGAGCCAAGGGAAGTGGCAGCGCATGAGCCTGGAGACAGGAACAAAAGCAGTCACGTCTTTTCAGAGTATCCCGTAAACCCGGTGCCAAGACAAGCACTAATGAGAACACGGGGGCACCCTGCCTCCGAAAGCCTGGAGCCTGCAAATGCAGCTGCTATACTAATACCATCTGCTGAGATGGCTTCTTTCATCTCTTTTCTGTGGAACAAATATACCTTTGTCACCTGGGTCCTGAAGACAGTCAACACTAAATGCCCATTTAAAGGAGACCTACAACGTGCCAGGCATGAAGCTAAGTGCCAGAGGAAATTAAAAAAAGATGTCTCAGGGCAGTTTACATATTATACACACACACATTCACACTCACATTCACACACGTGCACACATATTTACAGACATGCAAACACAGTCACACATGCTCACACTCACATGCACATCATACACACATGCTCTCACCACACAGGACAGTAGCCACTCAGCCTCACCTTCCAGATTAATGTCCGCCCCCTGCAAATAGGATCCAAAAGCCGTGACACAGCTCCCCCAAGTCTCGCAGTTACTCCAACACCACTTTGAGGATGCCCCAAAATGCAATAGACAGGGAAGCAATTTCCATCTTAATAGGAAAAGAAAGGTTTAGACTGGTTCCTGTGGCTCAAAGGAGTAGAGCGCCAGCCCCATATGCTGGAGGTGGCAGGTTCAAACCCAGGCCCAACCAAAAACTGCAAAAAAAAAAAAAAAAGAAGAAGAAAGGTTTAAATTACAATTTCACTTGGAAGAAGAAACATCTCACCTGAACATCTTTCAACCATGGTACAAACGAGCCATGAAAACTCTGTTATTAAGTATGGATCCAACTCTTAAGTCAGGCTGTAAATTCCTAGAAAGCAAATCCTCTTTGCTCAAAACTCCAGTTTTAGATATTCTAACCCACGTGTCTTGGGCTGTCAAGACAGTGGTTAGGTGACCCCCTACCCCACCTTTCTCACTTGTGTTAGTTGTCACTGTGCCCCACCTAATGCAAAGTTCGCCTCCTACAAATGACAGATTAACAAGACCGAATGGAAATAATGCTTATGAAGGTACTTTGCTATCATAAAGTACATAAATGTTAGCCATTATTATTGTTAGTATCATGATAATCTTTTTGAGTTTCAAGTCTGGGTTTCTTTCCATCTCTTCCCTCTTTCCATCCCCTCCTGACCTGGACACCAGCACCACATTTGTCCAAGCTAAGAGCCCAGGGGCCCAACACCTCACAAAGAATGGCTCGCAGTAATTCAAAGGCTGTTTTTCCTTTACACTTTGTAGCAATTTAGAAAGGCAAGTCACAGCCATAAATTGTATACAGAAAGGACAGCGTGTCACCAAAGGGGCCATTACCTCCTTAGAAGTCAAGCAACATAGATTAGAATGAAAATTATTTGGGATCTTCATCAGTCGGCTGAAATTGTTCAAGGCTCAGCAATTCACTGAGGTTTGCCACTGGGTCATTGATTTTAGTAGTGAGTGTGTGAAGGAGTGCGTGTGCTCCATCTCTTGTTGAGAATCAAAACAGAAAAGAACAATGGAGATCGCCTCAAGTTCTGTGGGCCTGAGATGGCTCCAGAGCTCTGGGGCTGAGGCTTCTCAGCCCAATTCCATCTAACAAAGTTCTCCCGAGGATACAAGGGCATCTTCACAGGGCAGAAGTCTGCGGAGGGCCCAGTACGAGGCTGCTGGGGAAAACCTCTTCAGAACAGAGAAAAGCAGGCGAGGACCAGCCAAGGACATCTTTAGAGGTGAGACCTCAGATCCAGGTGTCATGGAACTCAGTGCATCACCTCAGGTGCTGACTGTGCCTGGAAGCTCCTGAGCAGATTTGGAGCCACCTGACCTGGGATCCACTTGGAAGAATGAGAGCAAAGGCTGACCTTGATTAAGTGCATCAGCATGCCGGGCACTGCAGTGAGGGTTTCATATGTATCATTTCTTTAATTTTTATTATGGTTTGATATGAGGGTACATGGGATTAGGTTATGTTATTTGCATTCATAAGGTCAAATCCAAAGTCTGAGCCATAGGTGAGTCCTTCACCCAGAAGTATGACACATATACTTACATTGTCCCTAATACATGGGAACTTACTGAGCCCCGTTCCCCCTCTTTGAATTTATTTATGTATCATTTCATTTGATCATACAAAATCCCCGTGGACTAAGTTATGTTATTACCCCCCAGTTAATAGATGGGCAAACCAAGCTTCCCAATGATTTGATGGCTTACTTAAGATCATAGAACCCATCATGGGCAGGCCATGATTCATACCTAAGAGTTTTCCTAGAACCACACACTTAACTGAGTTCTAACACTCAGCCCATCTTGCAGGGCCTGGTGCAGAGACAGCCTTGAACCTAGTAGAATGGAGGTTACAGACTCACGTTCTGGGGCTGCACTACCTGGTTCAATGCCCAGCTCTGCTATTCATTGATCTTGTCCTTTAACTTTTCAGTGGCTTTACCTATTTATACAATGGGTATAGTCCACTTCACAGGGCTTTTAATGAGTTAATATGCAAAGTCCTTATTAAAGTGCCTGGCACATGGAAGTACTCATTAAGTGAGTATTCGAAACTGAATGCATTTAGTAGGGCTAAGAATCCAAGCAGGAGCAACGAGGTAACCCAAAATCATGTGCAGTCACTAACATCCCCATGCTGGTAGGAGAAAAGAGAAGCCTGGACTGAGGGGCTCAGGGCCTGGGTCACCTGCTCTCTACAAGTGCCAGAAACACAACCCATGGCAGAGAGGAATGAGAAAATATCCTGGTTTCTCCCTTCTGGATCCTAACCCCTGCGTCCAGCTGGAAACCCGCTGACACTGAGGCTATAAAACACAGCTCATAAGGGTCAGGCCTTGCCAAATAGATCAGACCAGAGCCAGGGGATGGAGTGGGTTAGAGGCTGCAGGTGGACAGGTGGGAGGAGCCCTGCCACTCCTGCCTCTCTACTCTGTGGCCTGGTAGACAATAGGTGCTATTTGTTCAGTGAGTGTACAAAGATGGTGACTGGCTTTCTCTGCAGGTCACACACATGCTCTACAGATTCTTCCACTGGGCCACTCTCCCTTAGGGGCCAGGACCCTGGGAGCCTTGCTATTTCTTCTAAATGCCCCAGGAGAAGAGCTCTACCTCGGTCCACACAACAGATGCCCCCAACCTCAAGAAATTTGAGTACTAGGCCGAGAATAGGATCACCTCTCTGAGCAGGACTCTCCCTCTCTCTCCCATTCACCCACACCTCCCCACACACTCCCCAAGGCCAAAGAAAATCCCTCAGGTCCATCAGGAACACCCCAAAGCCATCCCTGTCTCTGTACCTATTAATACCCTTATACAGTACACTCCAGGGTCTTCCTATGGCCATGACAACTTAGCTTTAGGAGCTCCTGGGGTCCTTTGAAAGTTTTGGAGGCTCCTGAAAGTGTAGCTTAGGGCTTTCCGAGTCTTCCGGGGTCTCTTTTCCCATGAGAACAGGAGGAGAAACCGAAAAGAGAGACTGGGGTGGGGGCAGCTCCCTGCATAGGGAAGAGACGATGGATGGGCATGAAGAGAGAAGGCTGGGCGTGTAAGTAGGGCATAGGGTCTGGGCTGGGAATGTGTGATTAGTACCACTAATCATTTCACCAGCTCAAAATAGGCTCTCTCTTCTGAGACCAGCCTCCAGGGTCAGCCACAGCTTCTGATTAAGCCCAGTTGCCACTGCTTTGCTGGCAGACAGCCCTCTCTTAGGCTGGGGGTCCCAACCTACACCCTGGGATCTGAGGTCCCTAGAGGCCCCTCCACCAGCACAGGGGCATGGACCACAGAGCCTTCTAGTCACTGGTGCAGCACCCCACAATAGGACTCGCACAGGCCCCCTCCCTGATGGCAGAGCCCAGCAGCTGGGGAGGTAATTGGCAAGGCTCAGGGCCAGCCCTGGGGGGATCGTGATCCAGAGAATATCCTGTCTTCTGGATGTCACCCTCACTTATCCTCAGGGTGCTGTAGCCCCCAGAGTGTTCTCTGGGAGCTGTCTCACATCTGGTCCCTGAACAGCATCTGAAGTGATTAAAACCACACAGCCCCTCGCTTCAGAGTCCTGTTATCTCTCAGCCAGCCTCCTGGTCCAGAGACCAGACAGTCACTTTCCTTCTCCTATAAGAACTCTTGTTTAACATGGCTGTTGGGAAGGGGGGCCCCCGGGGACAGAGACCCAGAATTACAGCAGCAGTTAATTGCCTCGGTAGCAGCGGGGCCGAGGCAGGGACATGTCTGTCTCAGAAGCCGACGCAGGTTCTCTGCTGAAGGTCATTATGAGGAGGAAGCAGCTTCAACATCTTCATCCCACAAGGCCATATGGAAGGTGACAAGTCAGCTGGCCTGAGCACGCAGCAGCTTCAAGTGCAGCAGCGGCCTCTCTGGGGCCTCAGGGCATACTCTTCTGAGTGCCACCTTCCCCTGGTGGGCATTGCTAATTAGCAGCTATAGGAGTGTAGTCGACACCCCATTCTCTAAGATGTGTTCCTTTAAGCCACATACCCCAAACCCCTCCTGCCACTCAGCCTCATCCTGCCCAACTTCAGGGCACATGTTCAGTCCCACCTCCAGGGAGCCAGCCCTGGCTGCACCATACAGCCCAGGGGGTCTTCCATCAGCAGGGAGGTCAGCTGCACCT
Organism: Otolemur garnettii; assembly: GCF_000181295.1. NCBI lineage: Eukaryota > Metazoa > Chordata > Mammalia > Primates > Galagidae > Otolemur > Otolemur garnettii. The sequence continues at coordinate 7,406,345 of NW_003852469.1, read as the reverse complement.
AAAAACATGGGAGGGAGCTTCTCTGCTGGAGACATGGCAGACAGTGTTCAGCAAGTTTATTTAGGTCAAGGACCAAGTCAAACATCCCAAGTGCCTCTGCCCAAAAGACCCTTCTCTGAGTTTGTAAGTTGGCGCCTTCGACATGCAGGTGGGGAAGGGGGCGTAGGGAAGTGCTATAGGCCAGAGGTCCCCTTGAGCCATCCATAGACAGGTTACAAAATTCCAATGTGGATGATAAGGGAAGAGCCTATGTGAATCCCAGGGACTGTAAGGATCTGTAGCAAGAGGCCCTTTGGAGTGGGCCACCCTAAAGCCAAGCCCAGAGGAGGGCCCAGTGCCATCTGGGTCTGTGGTCACTGGTGAGGGCACATTCTGAACACTTAGGAAATGAAGAGGGGACACTAAGGAGCCCAAAATAGAGTGGACCAGAAACTGATAAGGCAAAATACCCCAAAGCCAGGCAGAGAAGTCCCAACCATGGGACTCAGAGCCAGGGCCCTCCGTCCCCTTCTCCCCATCCCACCCTGGCCTGGGGTGACACTGCCAGCTGCACAGCATGGCTGGGCATAACTCCAGAGCTAGAAGAAGCTGCTTTCTGGTCCCACCCAGATACAAGAATGTCCTGGCAGCCCATCAGGTGACCGGCAGCAAGAGTGTGCCTAGGGGTGCCCTCAAAGGCCTGGCTCTATCTAGGGAAGCCTCTGTCACCTGTGATCTTCATGCAGCAGCGTGAAGATCATCATGCCCCAACGTCACTGTCAAGAAGACTGGCCAGGCCAGCTGTGGCTTCTGTGACCAACTGCTGTTGCTAGAGAACAGTGATGCAGCTGTCAGCTGACCACTACACAGGCGTGGTACACAGGCACACATGCACACACACACACTGTGTAATGCAGGTCCCTGTGCTATTCGCCAGCCACAACTCCCAACAGGCAATGCATGCCTTGTTGACCAGTCTAAATCCTGATTATCTTAGGGACTTGGGTTCTCATATAAACTTCACCTCTAATATAGGAGTGCCCTTGCAGAAGGCAACATCTCTTCAACTGTGGCTTCAGGGTGTGGATGAATACTTGGGATCAGGAAATGTGTCCCAAACCATGACAGATCTTAAGTAACCAAGCAAAGATGAATGATCAGAGCCGCCTGGTCTACCATTCAGCACTTTGTCAGACCCACATGCCAACACAGAATTACACTACAGAGCAACATGTGGTAAAATTAAGTCCTTCTAGAGGTGAGGAGCATGCTCACAGAGCAGCTGCCTTTGAACCTGGTAATAGAGAATAAACAGAACTACTCCAGCATTAGGAAGGGGCACATGCAGTAGGAACATCCTCTTGCCACACACCATGGCAGGTGATTTACAGAGAGCATCTTAATTAATCCTCACAATGGTCCTTTGAGGCAGGCACCTTTCTCCTTTCCACTTCCAAGATGATGGGATGCCTTAGAGCGTGTCACCCTAATTACTCTGCTTCAGGGGCTAAACTGGGGTCTGAACCGCATTAGGCTGACTGCAGGACCAGCACTCTAGGTCCCCGTGTTATCTTGCTTCCAAGGATATGAAGAAGAGTGTTGCAGTAACAACACCAGATGGGAGACCAGGGAAGGTGTTGAGGCTGAAGCGTATCGTGTTCAAAGGCACTGGGGTGTGAACACCAGGGTGTCCTCAGGAACCCGCAAATATAAAGCATGACAAGGGCAGGAATTGTCACTCAAGAAGCAGGTAGCATCAGGTTATGGAGACCCTGTAGGCTAGGGAATCTGGACTCAGACCTGTAGATAACAGGGAGGAATCTATGGATGTAAGCAGAGTAGTGATATGGTAAATTCTGCATTTGGGCAAAATCAGATATGGATTAACAGGTAAGAGACAGGACCTCCCCTAAGATTCTAATCTCATTACTGGCCCATTTATCATTATCATTATTATTATTATCATTATCATTATCTTATTAAAGAAAACTGGAACGATAAATAGAGACAGTAACTGGAGATGGATACTTGGTCACCAATTGGATATGGGAAAAGAGATCAATGCCTAGGGTCTAAGGCAGTGATTTTTTTTCTTTTTTTTTAATTTTTCTTCTGTAAGGTAGTGATTTTCAACTAGTGTGCTGTGAGAGGATCTTAGGTATGCCATAGAAATTTTTAAAGGTCATTAATTATTTTTGAAAGAAGTTCAAAGCAAAGTTAGTATATTCTTTTTTTTTTTTTTTTTTCAGCTTCTGGCCAGCTGGCTTGAACCCACCACCTCCGGTATATTGGGTCAGTACCCTATTCCTTTGAGCCACAGGCACTGCCCCTTTTTTTTTAATCCACATAATTTAAGTGTGCCACGGAAGCTTAACTATCAGTTCAAGTGTGCCATGAGATAAAAAATGGTTGAAAAACATTGGCCTAAAGTAACTCCCAGGGCTGGTGACAGCAAAAGGACAAGTTGGAATAGACAATAAATGAGTCCAGGATGCACAAGAAGAGAAGCTATGGGGAAGGTATTGGTGGGCAACTCAGTGACAGAGGGGCAGTGCAGGAGAAAACTCTGGCTGGGACAGATGAGTGTGAGTGTGTGGATTTGAAGTCATGGACAAACTTGGTCTGGTGCAGGAAGAACGAGAAGGGAAGGAGGCCCCTAGGAGCCAAAGATGTGTGGAATTATGATCACATAAGAGGTCAGCACAAGGGGCCAGTATGGGCCCAGGAGATGCAGTTAGAGACCCCAGGGGAGACTGGGACAGAGAAGTGGGCAGGCCTTTGGGGCTTTAAGAGAAGAGAAACAGTAACTGATTAGTGCTGCAGGAAAGCCAGGCTGTGCAAGGGACACACTAGAGGTCACTGGGGCTTTTGTATGTTGTAGAGGTACAGCCCCCAAACAACCCGTGGGTATCCCCAATATTTGGTGCTGATGAGAGAAGGAAAGAAATAAAGACAAGAGGCAAGATAGGATTTAAAAAGAGTGGGCCCAGGCGACCACAGCTACCAAATGCTAGGAGGAATAGCAAAGGCCTAGTGTTCCAGGTTAATTCAGTATTTATTAGCTACATTATCTCCAAATTAGCAAATGAATAGTCGTGAAAGAAGACAAAGACAACACTGTGCCTCATCATTCTCAGGGTACTTAAAATTTCAGCTAAGTTACTTTTTAACTGACTTTTGTAACTACTGTACTCCAACCTAAGCTATTTATAAACTAAGGAACTGGGATGGAGTTAATGGAACAAGGAACAGAACTGAGAAGCAGGATTCAAGAGCCCAAAGCGGGTTTGACCACGCACATGGGGCAGACAGGCTAACACCATACCTAAAAATCAGAAACGGGAAGGAAAATTATTTTTTCTCATCTCAACCCTCAAGCTGGCACTTACCCTATGGCCCCCCATGTTTACTTCAATCAAATAATAACAACAAGAGATTGTTTCTCTTTTTTTATTATTAGATCATAACTGTGTACATTACTGTTTCTCTTTTATCGAGAGCCTGAGCACATGTTGCTCCCACCACATCTTGCCACTGCTCATTTGCCCCTAGAGATCTTTGCACAAGCTCTCTGTGGGGGAAAGGTGAGACCTCAAGAAGATATTTCTTGTCCCTTTCTCCAAGGCCCATGCTGTTGGAGCTCCTGATACACATTGAGGTCTCCCTGTGTATATATTCTCTTTGATATCCACATCTTCTATCTTTCCTGTATCCTACTTTGCATAATCTACACCCCCTGATTCTTATCAACAAAAACATTTCATAAAAATCCAATTTACGTAAGTACTTCAAAAGGGTGCCTTCTTCTGCCTCAACTCCCTCAGCCTTGTTCTCCCACATTTCCACCCACAGTATATAGAATGGAAGTTCAAAAAGGGAACCCGAAATGAGGTTGAAGATGATGATCTTCAAGGAACTTTCCTAAGAAGGGAAGAAAACAAGATGCAGGTAGTCATGGTTGAAGAAGAGCTATTTTCATTTACATTCATTTTTCAAATTATGTAATACGAGTAGACTCGGGTTACAAACAAGATAGGTTCTTTAGGTTCATTCTTAAGTTGAATTTGTATGTAAGTTAGAACAGGTACATTTACCTATAACCTATCGTAGCCTCCATTCATAAGTGCAAGTTATAGGTAAGTCAGGTGTTTGTAATTCTGGTAATAGATACAGATGATAGAACACATGTGATGTTTCTAAGAACAAAAACATCACCAGCACAAAGGGCTTCATAGACAGGCTGGTCAAGTTCAAGTACTATGAGGAAAGAAGGAGAGAGTGGGCAGACCTCGGGGAGTCTGGGAGGAAGCAGAAGTACCCTACCAAAAAATGAATAGGATGTTATTCCCCACCTGGGCCAGGAGGGGAGGAGGGGAGGGCTGATGTCGATTCATAGGAGCAGGAGAAGAATGAGAACGGGAAGCTGAGCTGGCACTTGTTTACTTCATGTTTACTTCAATAAAATAATAATAATAAATGGGGCAGTAATAAGGTTAGGACCTTAGGTGAGTGAACTGGCCAGGGACACACAGGGAATTATTTCAAGCAGAACAAAGGGCCTGTCCAATGGATGTACGGTGGCTCCATCCACCCACTTAGGTAATTTCTTCTCAAACTCTCAACAAGCCAGAGGAGGAACATAACTGGAAGACAGTCGTATTAACCCTAGGTGCAAATGCCATCCGGTGGTCTAGCCCAGCTAGAACACAGCCAGGTTGATGAAGCAGCTGGTAAGAACTGGGCTGACTGATGGACCCTAGGATCTTGGCTGCCTGGAGAACAGGACTGGGGATGGGAACCACCCTAGAGGCAGGGACAGATCAAAGGACTGTATCCCTGAATAAGGCAGAAGAACAGATGATACAGCAAAGCACTGAGCTAAGTGTCAAATGAGTGCTGTAAAGTGCTAACCAAGTTTGCATCTGGCTTTGACACCTATCAGCTATGTGGCCTTGGGAAGATTTTTAACATCTTTGAACCCCCATGAACTTATTCATAACAATTCTAACAATTCCTCTCTCAAGGGTTTGTCACCCTAGGCTCAAAGGAGAGAACCGTGAAAGTTCACTGTAAGCTGCATGCAAATGTCAGCTGTGATGAATCAGGCAGGAAGGTCAGGGCAATCTCCTGGTTTCAGGCAGGATTTGGGACTGGCGAGCCGATCCTCCTCGACATTTGTGGAGCTGCTTTTTCCTCTCTCTGCCCTTGTCCTTCATGAATCTCATTTGGTTGGTTTCTGACCAATCTCTAAAACCTACTGGAGTCGATTTGAATTCTAATCTGTTCCTCCAAGGTGCCCCTCCAGCCTCAGCTGGGTGTCATCTATGAAATTAATGAGCGTGCTCTCTGTTTCATCATCTAGTTCATTGCTGGAAACATTAAATAGCCCAGGGCTCCAGACCTCGAATTGCTCCAAATGGCTTCTCACAAGTCTCCAAGGTTTTCTGTTTGGAGACAGACAGCGTGAAGGCAGAGTCTGCCCCTCCTGAATACCCTGCCACCACTGCCACACTCCCCCACAAAGGTGGTCAAAAAAGATACCCTAAATTTTGCGATTAATATTAGGGCTGTCCATGCTTCCCTGAAGACCATTCCACTTTTACCTTCTGAAGCGTTCTTTCAGAAACCCTGAGGGGACCTCCGAGCCACCATCCACTCCACCCATGATGTTTAGCAGACATCTTTGCCTGCTCAGGCTGCCATAACAAAGTGCCTTACCCTGCATCATTTGTAAGCAATACAAATCTGTTGCTCACATTTTGGAAGCTGGGAAGTCCAAGATCAAAGGGCTGGTAGGTTTGATGTCTGGTGGGGGCCTATTCCTCATAGATAGTACTTTCTGCGTGTCCTCATATGGCTGAAAAACTCAACAGCTCCCTCAGGCCTCTTATATAAGGGCACCAATCCCATTCATGGGGATGGAACCTCAGGATCTAATCACCTCCTAAAGGCCTCATTTCTGGATACTGATGCATTGGAGAGTACGTTTTAAGGATGAATTTGGGGGAAAACAAGCATTCAAACCATAAAATTATATAATCATTGAGGGAGGATTCTGAGACCATCTGCTGGGAATGTCTTGAACACAATCCAGTACCCAGATCTGCCTCCACCCTGCTCTGCCTACAGGCCAATTCTAAGAGCAGGGCCCGAGAGAGCACACTTTGCCCACCTCCCAGCATTTCTCTGCATCTTCCTCTGCAGGATACTCCAAGATACCCTAAATTTTGTGATTAAAATTAAGGCTGTCCATGCTTCCCTGTCCAAGGGCAGCACTCAGGACTCGTTCAACTTTTACTGACTACCTCTATAGTGCCACCCCCAGGCATTGGTGCACAGCCATTAACAAAGCAAACTTGAGCTTGTCTGTCCTTATTGATACTTCAGTCCAAATTCTCTCCTGCCTAATATCCTCTCCCCTAATATCCCAAAATAGTCTTTTTTCCATCCCCCTGGACCCTACGTGATGCATCCTACACTGACTTCTGCCCCCACGTGCTTGGTGAAAACCACCTTCCACTACTGACCCTCTGTCCTGCTCACCGTCAGTTCTTCTGCATCATCTTCTGCAGCTTCCTGAGCCTCTCTGTTGCTTACCATCTCTCTGTCCTGTGCCCAAGTGCCACCCTCTCCCACCTGAAGCTGCAACCAATCCTACTTCTATTCTCCCCTCCACGTCCTTCTTGCCCACCCACTTGCCAGCTAACGGGTTAGCAAACATTAATTTATATTTACAAAGGAACTACTTTATAACTCTTTGTTGATCCCAAAGGGATCTGGCTTTGGCAATTTCCTAACCAAAGAGGATGCGGTGCTATCAAATTCTGCTGTGTTAGTGCCTGCACTTGGGGAAATCTAGGATTCTCTGGGGGAGAACTCCCCACATGAGGGACCAAACCCAGTGCCCTTGGAGTCCATTTGCTCATCCATCATTCAACAATGACAACTGTAGTCGCACCTGACACGGTGCTAGGCCAGGAATTCAGAGATGATTGGGACACCCTACAGTGCGTGAGAGTTGGAGAAAGGAATTCTTTTTTTGTCTGTTTCTTGAGAAGATCAGGAACGTTTCATAGCAGTGCCATGCAGACACAAAAAAAACAAGTGAAGAAAGTATAAGTGATGACACTGTTTTTAACTTGGCAATCTGTCAGCTCTGCAGAGAAATATTTTTTACCCACTCTGGTGAGCACGCTGAGTAGGTGAGGTGCACGTGCATGTGTGTGTGCATGTGTGCACACATGTGTGTGCATTCAGGTACATGTCCTTGTACATGTGCAGATGTGTGTCAGCCATGGGAGGAGGGGTCAGTATAAGAGTTTCCTTTAAAGAAACAACAGGAAAGCCATAGAGAAAGAAAATCGAAGGGCAAAGAGCAACCTCCAAGACCTCTGCTAGCCCCTCCTGTGGCAACTGCCTCGCTATTCTGTCCCCATCCACCCAAAGGCCTAATGGAGATCTTATCCATACTGCCTCTGAGCACATCCAACGTCTTGCCCCGCATTCACTATTACTACCTAAAACAGGCTCTAATGTGTCCCATTTTGATGACTGTAACAGTCTTATGTCTCCCTGCCTGCAGGTTGGCCCCATCCAAATGGTTTTCCCCATAGCAGCCATGGTGTCCTTTCTAAAGCACAAAAGGGAAGCTGACTTCCCTTCTTCAGGGGCTCCCCAGTTGCACCTTTGTCTACCGGGCTCTCAATCTGCCAGTTGAGGCCCTGCTTGTGACCCCAGCCTCACAGCACTGTCTCCAGCCCCAGATGTCCCAGCCATGCTGCATGGCTCCCCCATGCTTCCATCCTCCCACATGCTTCACGAACCGTCTTCTTCCTGAAACACCTGGCCCTCCCTCCCTCCCACCTCCTCTTTGCATAGCTGATCCACAGTTGGTCTTGAGGTCTCAGCCAGGCTCTGCTCCCCCACACCTGCCTCTGTCCTCGTCGCCATAGGATGTCCTGATCACCTGTTTAGTCATCCCATTCCCATTAGATCACAGGCTCGGAGAAGGCAGAACCACACCTCTCTTGGATACCGGTGCCTCTGCTGCTCTAAATCAACACTTGTCGAGTTCACTACACTCGATACTTATTGAGCAACTGAATGTGCTGTGATTTCTTAGTAAGGTTCCACCTTTAGCATTGGCTTCACAATGAAAATGGAGCATTTTGGTTGGTTTCTCCTGAACTAAAGAAGTGGGGAGGACTTTAACAGTCTTCAAGCTCAGAAATCAGATGTCAGCAGAAGGAACATGGAGCCATAGAGAGTGACTTGTCCAAGGCCAGGTGGAGAATGACAATGAATGCTCTTGTAATATTATATGCAGCAATTACTGGTCCCCACTTACACCGCACACAACCCAGCCCTGAAAAGCATTCCCTATTAGTGATTTCAAAGCATGTTCCATTTGTTTTCTCACTTGAGCAGCACAAACAATTCTATAACACTGACTAGAAAGGTGATGTGGGCTCAGAGAGTCCAAGTCACAAAGCCCAGGGCTGCGGAAAGATCCCCGCGAATTGTGACTTCGTGCTTGTCCTCTCTCTCCACACAGGATAGGTCCCTTGCACTTTCCCCCACAATGGGATGGGGAGCCAGCAAGCTGGGGAATGATGTAGCCAAGATCATGTTTCCCAGACGGCATATCCCACCATGCTGATGGCTTATAACCCATCAAGCCCACAAAGGAAAGACCCTCCTGTTTTGAACCAGAGTTGTACCGGCACTGTGTCCAGAGCTGCCAGGGAAGGCAGGCAGGAAGCAGCTCTCAGACTTGCCAACATTCAGCCTGGTGCTTCACTTTATTTAAGAAAATTATTTTTCATCTGGCCTCATGGGCAATGGACTTGTGCCCTGCCTTTTTACAATGAGATTGGGAAGCCAGAGCTGACCTGACACTTCCCTCCGGTTTCCCTATGCACACTTAAACATCCTGCCAAAACTAATAACTTTATTCCTAAAACCTTCAATTCACGTAGGGCAAGCAGCGTCTGCCTGTGCTTTCGGAGCATGCACTTCAGTCTTTATATTACCCAGAGGAATGAGCTGCTATTATGAAATCATTAAATTAATAACTTGGTAATATAGGCAGATATATAAAACAATCTGTTCATAGAACAAAAGAAATTACTACGTTCCAAACATCCATAATTTAATTTAACAGCGAATTAAAGTAGCATACATAATTTTAGCCTCAAAATGTCAATAGAATTATGTAAATACAGCACCAAGTCCCATGGCTGTGAGCGTGTGTGTACACACACACACGCACGTGTGTAGTTGTGGGTGTGAGTGGAGAGTGGCGTGTGGGCTGGACTTTTCCTTCTTTTAGTCCTCCCTCCTTCTTCACAACACAGAAGCAATTGACAGGAATAGATGAGGTGCCCAGCTTTTAATTAAGAATGTATTAAACATTCAAAGAGATGTAAAGGGGAAAAGCTAGCAAGGCACTCTGCTTGCTGCCAGGGTTGGGTGCCAAGGAAACAGTAAGAGTCACAGAGGAGAGAGGGTCCAGCAGCCTCCCTGGGGAAGGGCTAGAGGTGGCCAATGAGCTAGGACTATGAGGTCTAAGAGAATTCCAAGGAGTTTGGAGATGAGATGGTGGAGGGACCTGCTGGCGAGTATGACGTTACCAGGGAACTGGTCTCCTGCCTCCATGCACACCCCCTGCAGGTGTGAGGGTGGGCAAAGGCATGAGGTAGTCTGAAAAGCCTATTCCAGCCAACTATGCAAAGCATCTGCCTCCTGTGGACCAAAGGGGATGAGGCTGAATGTAGTTCTATGCAGGGAGAGTGAGACAGTCCATTGCAGGAGTTCCTGAGTCGCTCTCCCTGGAAGCTGAACATTGGTTCCTATTGCAGCAGGAAGAAGACAAAGGGCTTCCTATGTGAACAGACTTTACCTCTACACCATGCTTTAGTTCCCCATGAGGAGTTGCAGCCATGTCTACTGTCACGAATGTCTCTAAGGACAATGGGTAGCCAGTCTCATGGACTTTCTACACTAGAAGGGAGCTGTGAAGCCCATAACTCCATGGGCCATATGCAGAAGATCCTTCAGAGGACCACCCAGACTATGTAGGGGCCACAAGGCCAAAGGACTGTGGACTCCTGAATGACCAATCACATGGATCAAGGCCCTCTATTCACCCACACGCATGCATGCACACAGAATTTGGCACAGAATTTCAAGGGGCTCATGGAACCCATTGATGAACCCAAGGTTAAGAAGCTCTGGTTTACTGAAGATACTTAACATGGAATATAACATATATGAAGAACAGCATATGTCCAGTGCCACAGGTGTGAGACAGAGGAACTCTCAGAGGAACTTGACTGTACACATTTTATTTTGGTCAGAATTCATTCACCTAAATTTTAGGGGGCCAGGATGTGTCATCAGCTGCCCAGAGGAATGAATAAACAAAATGGGGTTTATACAGCCAACAGAATGCTACTCAGCTTTAAAAAGGAAGGGCATTTGGACGTCTGATACAACTTAAATGACTCTGCAAACATTAAGTTATGGAAAATAACCTAGTCACAAAAGGACAGATAAGAAGCACCTAGAACACTCAGAGGCACAGGAAGTGGGGTGGTGGGTCAGGGGATGCAAGGAGGGAAGACTGGGGAGCAGCTGGCTGGAGACAGTTTCAGTTTGGGGAGATGTAGAAGTTCTGGAGAAGTTCTGTTGGTGCTTACATAACAGAGTAAATGCGCTTAACCCTGCTGAACTGCACAATTAAAAATGGTGAAAATTGTAAATTGTATGCTAGGTATATTTTACCACTATTTTATAAAAAAAAAAAAAAAAAAAAGAAATGTGGGTAAGTTCATCTCCTTAAGAATGCAGCTCAAATGGGGAATACGTGTTAGAGCATGAGGGCTAACAAGGGATGTTCTCTGTACCCTCTCACCTACCCGTCTGCCTCATGTAAACCCATCATTTTCTCAGTTCTTCATCCCTAACTTGCTCCTGCTAGGCCCTTCACCTTAGTAAGTGTACAGTTAGAATCCAAGGACACAGGTTAGAAACCTCCCTCCATGTCCTCTTCTTTGCTCCCCACTTTGTAAGCCTCCAAGCCAATAATCAAATCTCTCAGTTCATCCTCCCCTTTATCTCGTAGCTCCAGTTACTGCTTTGGTTCTGGCTTCTCAAAACCTTAGTTCACCATCTGTCACACCAACAATACAAATGGCTTCCAAACAAATCTGCTCATGTCTCACCAGCCTGCCTCTGACCAGAGTCATCTTCCCATACACGAGACAAGTCTGGTTGGACTTGCCCTCAGACCGGAACCATGCAAAGCATCTTGCATGCCTTATGTCACCTAGTGCCCCACGCAGATGCACTGTGGCTACCTACCTTATGAAGGAGGAAAGTGAGAATGGGACAGCCTCAGCCATTATCTCAGGGTCATTGAGCTGGTAAGTGACAAAGTTAGGGCTCCCACCCAGGCTGCCAAACATCAATCAATAATAACAGCTTGCTTGAGGCAGCTAGGGGCTAACTGAGCCGCTGGGGTGGTCCTACATGCTTTACACTTAATGCTCATGGACCCCTCGCAACACCTTGATGAAATAAGACTATTAGCATGGACGTCCAAGTAGAGAGGTTAAGTAACTTGTCCACATTAACCTTGGATGTATAATGGCAAACAGAGCCAAGGCCAGCAGTCTGGTTCCAGAGTTGGGCTCCAAGGCACCACACCCAGAGCAACCTAATTCACAGGTTTAGACCACTCTCGTTCTCCAAAATCTACAGAATAAGCCCCACCCTCTGCAGTCTGACAATCAAAGCCCAGCTTTGCTGGCTTACAATCCACCTGTCACCCTCTTCTTATGCTGTGATCTTTGCACTTTGCATTTTGCAGCTCAGCCACCCCTCAACACCTCACACTGCAGCCTGGATATCTCTAACAAATACCTGGTTACTTTTTACAGGGTTCCACTGACTGCCAACCACTCTGTGATATTGTGATGTAAAATGAGATATGTGTTTAGTCTTTGTCTAGGGTTCCTGACACTGAGCTACTAAAACCCTTGTAATGTCCTGAGTGATAGGGGTGATGGGAGCATCCTTTGTTATAACATTTTTATTTTTGTGCCTAATTCCTGGCACTAAGCTTCTAAAACCCTTGAATTTCCTGAGTGATACAAGAGACAGGAGTTTCTTTTGTTATTCAAAACAAGCCCCATTCAACCATACCTGAGTTTATGTCAATGAGATGACTAGTGGCTAAAAGCCTCTAGATGGCTTCATGATGAGGCTGTTTGCTAAAGAAACCAGACCAGCCATGTGATTGGCAATTAGAAGTTTTAGACCCATCCCCCAACCTCCCAGGGTTGGAAATTGAGTCTGTCACCAATGGTCAATGATGTGATCAGTCTTACCTATGTAACCCATGAAAAACCCTAAACCCTAATGGATTTGGAGAGTCTCTGGGTCAGTGAACACACCCATCTACTGGAGGGTAGTACACTCCAAACTCCACAGGACAGAAGCTCCTGCACTTGGGACCCTTCTGGACCTTGTCCAGGGTACCTCTCCATTGGCTGTTTATTTGTATCCTTTATGATAAACTATTAAAACTAAATAAATTGTTTTCCTAGGTTTTGTGAACCAGTATAGCAAATTATTATAGCAAATTGATAGCCGTTTGGTCAGAAAGGCAGATGGCCTGGATTTGTGATTGGTATCTATAGTGGGAATCCTTCTTGCAGGACTGAGCTCTTAACCTGTGGGGTCTGCACTAACTGTGGGTAGTGAGTGTCAGAATTAAATTGAATTGAATCATTGGGTACCCAGTTAGTGTCTGGAGACTTAGTGTCTGGGGGTTGGAGATGTGCAGGATAAACACACATTTGGTGTCAGAAGTATGAGTAGAGGAAAAGTTTTCACTCAGATGCACAACTTGATATCCAGGTCTTATTTATAATTCATTCACTCAACTGAATTAATCAAATACTTTTTGCAGCCTGGCTGTATGCCAAGTGCTGGGGACATTGGTAAACAGGACAGAGTTCCTGTCCCTAAAACATAGTCAAGCTAGTGGCAGTTTTTGTTCATATTCAATGGCTCCTTGGATTATTACAATTTATACATCTTTGTCATTGCACGGTGTTGGTTCCCAGATGTCAAGATGACATCTTATGAAATGGCATGTCCCTCTCCGTATACCTCAATCTTGGTAGATACTCAGAAAATGTATTCAAAGAATCAATGTTTGAGCAATTCAGTATACCCCACTGAAATACAAACCTCATAAAATTAAACTTATCCTCCCGTGATGAGTCATGAGCTGGGGGAACCAAGCATCTGTCTGTAGAACCAACCTCTGCAGTCTCCTGGACAGACTCCTTTACTGTTGCTGCTGTTCATTTGCATAGCAGTCAACATCTTACATAATATCTTCACATCCATTTTCCCACTTGATTCTCCATGGTTGGGAAATGTAATCTTTTGCATTGGCTTGAAATTAATTTTCTATATGTTTCATAAGCATATTTTGATTGCCTCTGATTAAGTTGTCAAACCAAGGAAGTCTTCTGAAATCAAACACAATATCCCGGGAGTAGTCATCTAGAGTGAAAAAACCTGGGCTGAATGCCATCTGAGAGCTGAGTCCGCCTCTGAAAAGGGGCTGTGCCAACCTCACACAGCCTTCGTCAGGTCCAAGGGGGAAAATGGATACACATAGGGTTGGCCCAAAGTACACACTCAATAAAGATGACAGCAGTAAGTTGTCACTTTACTAATAATAAGAGCAAGGCAAGAACCATGTTGTTGAACAGACCAGGACTTTGAGCCCTGAAAGCTGAGTTTAAGTTAAGTTTAAGTGACGTCCCCAAGTCATAGAGTGGGCTTGCCGTAAAGCCAGACACAAAGGTCATTTTAGGCCTTCTGTTTTCCCTAAAACTATAATTCCTTATGAAAGCCTGCTCATTCCCATCTGGATCCTAATTCAAGGTCTAGAGTCTAGACTCTAGACTGACATTCCATACTCAAAAACTTGCCACTTCCTTGCTTGGAGTGGTTCATTCAGAAATTCCAGTTCACCATTCCAATTTGAAAGACGTGGTGTTTTCCATTGGTTTGCAATTAATTTGCTATAATTCACACCCGTGTATTTTGATTGCTTTTGATTAAGTTTAACAAACTAAAGAAGTTTGCCGAAATTAAACATCAAAGTACACAATCCTTTTTCTAAGGCTTCTCATGCATAATTATCAGCCTTGTCATTCTTGCTAAATATATCCATCATGTGGCAGCCCTTATGCTTGGGTAGTGGTAATTAATACAGAATCCCAAAATCAATTCCAGAGCAATCCTCTAAAATCAAGGGAAGCTCATTTGCATAACTTCTAAAAATGCATGAATGAATTGTTTTGAAACCGGATGAAAAGAAAGAGGCTTTTACAGGTCAGGTTTTCTTTGTGAAAATAAATAAATAAAACTGGCTGCATACTTAACATTGGGTTTGTTGCAAAGAAAAATACATCTTTGGTGAAAAGTATGAATAAACAGGTAAATGGCTCTTGGAAGCCGTCAATTTACAGAATGCCTCACCAAAATTAATGGCCAATAATTAACTACCCCAGCAACTAATGTGCTAAGAAAACTTCACAGGCAGAGCTTTTGTAACATTTTCAAAAATGATGAAAATTAGAGTTAATATCATTTTGTTAAAATGCTGGGGAAAGAATTTAAATATTTTTATAAGGAAAAAAAAAAGACCTCTCCAAGACTCCAATTGTTTGTTTATTTTCATGGAGGGAAATAGAGGGGAAAGTCGGTGTTGGAACACAACAGCTGCAAAACTCTCTCTGTTGCTTAGAGGCTGAGTGACTCTGAATACAGGATCCACTCTGCAGAAGCCTCCACGCCCTAACAGAAAAAATAGGACGAGCCAGTTTTATCCCTAGCCCATTCCAAGGGGTGGGTGGATCAAGCACCTAAAAACATCAGGACAGGGCAAGTGCAGAAGGACCCAGACAGTGTCCATCTATGTGCACCTCTGGCTGCACATCAATTATCCACGGTAACAAGGAACAGAATAAGTAATATTCATCAAGAACTTATCAGATTTCATGCTAAACACTTTTCTTGCATTGTTGCTTTTAATCCTCACAATAGCCCTGGGAGAAAGTTACTGCGAGTATCATCCTATTCCAAACGTTTAAACAGCTTTGCTAACAAGGACATGAAGGTGTGAGAGCAGCCAGCTAAGGGACAAAGGTGGTTTCTGAGCACACGGGCCCACGTATTTAACTATTGCATTTTACAGTGGCCTAGGGCTGTGAATTTCCAACCCAGACATGTATGGTGAGTTTCTGGAGGCAGTGAAATCTTTGAAATAATACACAAAAATGTTAGGACATGCTCAGTTTGAGGGATAGTGTCCAAAACATTCAATCCTTCTCAAAGGATTTCCTCCCTCCCCTCTGAAACCACCATCTGGCTGACATGGGAAATGGGACTGGAAACAGCTCCTTCTGCTCAGCTTCCTCTGCCACCCAGCGTGAGAGCCCTGCCCAGGGGAGAGCCCTTCTTTAATTCACAGCAAGGCACTGTGCAGGCTGCTAGCAACCCTGCTTCACAGAAGCCTGACCAGCTTAGAACTCCGCTTGGGGAAGGAACAAGAGCAAGAGAGACTTCATCTGTGAGTGCCCAGAACAGACCATGCGCTGAGCCATACACCTCCTGTGTGTTATCCACTAACACAGCAACCCAGTGCACTCAGGATTTATAAGAATATCCCTATATACAGATGGGAAAACAAAGGCTCAAAGAAATGGAATGGATTCCCAGCTTGTGTGTGGCTAAGGGGCACAGCTGGGCCAGAACCTGGATTTGTCCTACTAAAGTCCACCTCTGTCCCCACACCTAGGAGGCTGATACTGGCTCCCTGGGACACCTGCCCCCATGCCAGACTCCCAGCCAAACTGCCGTTCCTATTTCCTATTGGCTGAACTCCCCTCTCGAACTGCCGTTTCCTATTTCTCTTTTCTAGTAAATGCTAAACGAGAAAGTAAAATCAATGAGAAATAATAAGCATTAAAGAATGACTCCATAAAAAGACAAACTCAAAACAGTAAAAACAAAACTATGCCTTCAAAACATGATTGGGCAAAATCAGCACAGGGGCCAGGAGAGGAAATTCATCTGGATTTTTATATCTTACACAATTATTTCATGCCCACAGGGCAAGTCAGACGGTTGATTTGGAGAGCATGTGTTGTAGAAGATGGAGGAGGTTTTAGAGATTGGAAGCCAGTCCCCACACTCCCCTGATTATGGTGGGCAGAGCCTGCATTCATCACAGTAGTGTCTGAAGGCTTCCTGGAAGAGGTGGCGTTTTTACTGACCTTTGAAATATGGCTACACTTTGGAAAGGAAGTCTCCTAAGGAGAGGACAACTGTAAAATACAAAATCATGAAGACAAGAGATGATGTGGAATTTGGGGGAGATTGAGTGGGAATCAGCCTGATTGAGCAAGGTGTTCCCCTAGGCACAGGTGACATAGAGAGGGAGACTCTCAAGCCCAGTTGAGAATTTGGGCCAGTGTCAGGTAGCTCTTCCCCCATGGGAGAAAGATAGAAGGTTCAAGGATCACCCCAGGCAGCTGCAAGGTCTCTTATGGCTCTGTCCGGCCATGGGGCTGAAGGGCAGCATCGTTGACTCAAGGTCACAAACTGTGTGTGAAGCTGAAGCAGGGCCAGCCCCCAAGGGAACCAAGTCTTCTGCCACATAAGTACTTGGCCCAGTTTTGCTTCCCCGGAGTCAGTATGTGTCACAGGGATGTGACGCTCCTTTGCAGGGAAACAATTCTTGGCAGGAAGTGAGAAGTTTGGCGGGGTTGCTGACTGGCCTCTCCTCTGACCAGGGGATGGGCCCAGGGAGTTCAGTGATGATAGTTAGGGTAGGGGAAAGAGGGAGAGGAAGCCCACAGGGTGGAGGTGGAAGGGGACAGAGGGAGAAATGTCCCTGCCAGCAGGTGAGGTCCCGCAGGTAATGAGCAGCCACCAGCTCCTAAAGCAGGTCCCCCCCCTTCCCCCATCCCCAACACTCATGCACACCTGCAAACACACTGGTCCATCCACTCACAAATTCACACACACAGAGACCTTACACAAAGAGACCTTTGCATACGCAGATGCCCCCCACCCCCCGCTTTCACACACACATACATGCACATAGTCTCCCAAGCTTCAGCTCATATTAGTGTAATTTTCATGCCCTCGACAAAACTAGTAAGAAAGGGTAATACAGTGAATTTCTTACAAGGCTGTATTTATTCAAAGGACTGTATATATCATCATATAGAGACGATGTGCTTTCTCTCTTCCCTTGTCTGGGGCAGGGCATGTTTCAGGAAGGGTGACTACAGATAGCAGGGCTTCTTCACATCCTGTCTTGGCAAAGCATAAAGCTAGTAACCTTGCATCAATCTCCAGCTATAACCTTTTCTTCTGGTCTGTAAACTTCCAAGCTGGGAAATCAATGTCCTAAGCTAAGTCACAGCTCCTGGAACAGGCCCAAGCCCCTCCTGCTGCCAGGGCTTTGGGCTGGAAGCACCTTTTGCCCTCAACTTGGACTTGGCTGATGCTCTCTGATTGTCAATTCCCCTCTGATGTCCCCAGCATAGATGTGTCTCCTCTGGGAAGCCCAACGGAGAGTCTTCAGAAGGACCAGCCCTGCTGACACCTCCATCTCAGGCTGCCAGCCACCAGAACAGTAGGCAATGTTTCTGCTACATAACACATGAGTTGTGTGTTACTTTGTTACAGCACCCTGGCAGCCTGGCATGCTGTACCAAGGTTTGAGGGGCTTCCTGTCCTTCCCCTCTCTACCTCACTACAGCCTCATTAGCACTCCAAAGTAGCAATCCTGGCCCCCATCTTGAAGGTGAGGAAGTTGACTCTCAAAGCAATTCTGGGATAACACTGGAACCTCCAGATTCCTGGCCTGGGGCTCCTAACTCTTCACCATGTCTCCTCCCTGTCTGCCTCTGGCTAGGCACTTCTGCATCCCAAGGGCTCAGGCTGCCTCCCCAGAAACCACCAGTGCTTGGGGGAGGCTCAGGACTGTGCCACTCTGGTCACAATCCCACCCTCCCTCACCCTGTACTATGCCCTCAGACCTCTGGTCCCTCTGTACCACCTGCCTGCTCTCAGCTGTCAGCAACCCTGGTTCTGGGTGCCATCATCTCCCTGAATATTCACACCCACCTCTCCCTGCGGGACCAATCTGGACATGGCTTGGTTGTTGGCAACAAGTTGAGTGTGTGTCCATGGAGCAGGTGCATGTCAGTGGCTTGGTTAGGAGGTGGACAGTGGGAAGCTTAGTCTGTGAGAAAGACATCTGGGTTACCAACCCTGGGGTTTGAAAAAGGACAGCCCAGGATGGCACCTGTGGCTCAAAGGAGTAGGGCACCAGCCCCATATGCCAGAGGTGGCGGATTTAAACCCAGCCCCGGCCAAAAAAAAAAAAAAAAAAAAAAAAAGACAGCCCAAAGAGACGGTGCTTGGAAGCAAGGGCAGAAAGAAAGGAAGCAGAAAACATCAAAAAAGATGAGAAAGAAGGAAGAATAGAGGAGAGGGGAAAAGAGAGGGAGAGGGACATGAAAGACACCCAGAAGACTCAGGGTATTCTTGATAAGGAAACTGAACATGGCAGGGCAGGGAAAGGCCTCCACATACCATTCTAGGATGTCATTCAATCTGCAACATGCAAAAAATCTCTCTGGTCTTGAGGAGTTACTAATCATCAGAAAAGAGGTCACTGAGTGTCGACCCTCAACACTCCTCTTAGTATCTGCAATAGACTAAATACTATGCCGCCCCCCATTAATATGTTGAAACCCTAACCCCCAAGGTGATGCTGGTAGGAGGTGGGGCTATAAGGAGGTGATGAGGTCATTGGAACCTTTGTGCACGGGATTACTGTCCATGTAAAGAGGTCTGGGAGAGACCTCTCTTCTTCTCCACTTCCAGCAGAAACAAGGCACCATTTTTGAACAAAGAACTTGACCCTCACCAGACACCAAATCTGTTGATGCCTTGAACTTGGACTTCCCAGCCTCCAGAACTGTGAGAAATAAATTCCTGTTGTTTTCAAGCCACCCAGTCTATAGTATTTTGTGATGGCAGTTCAAAGGGACTAAGACTGTACCCCCTTTTTGCCCTTAATGTTCTCCTCCCGCTCATTCCTACCATCCACAGCCCTCATCCTTCTCCTAGGCAGAAGAAATTTAAACTTTCTACTATTGATTTGCTCTCTACCTGCACAAAGTGTGCAGAACAAGCAAAGCGCACAATGTCCTTTCTGTTGGTGGCTGTGCGGCCTGATAAATGTGCAAGACAGACCCTGGCTGCCCCAGATTGCCTGGCAGCACTGCACACATGTCTTCAGTATGATCCAGACAGTCACATTCAATTGTGTATTTACAGAGGCTGGAGACATTTATAGACATGAGTGTCTGCAGACAGTTTATAATGGCCTTGGCCCTTCAACTTACAATCTAATGGGACTTCACAGAAATTAAATCACTTAACCTCCAAACAGTTCTAAAAAGGAGCAGAAAGAAAATGTTTCCCTGCTTTTTGGGGCAGAGAATGCTCAAAGGTACAAGCTCCCATTTACTACTGTTTACTGAGCATCTATTATGTACTAGGGTTTTATATACAAAGGGTGCAAAAAAAGGATACACATTTTAAGAAAGAAAAAACTGCATTAAATTTGTAATACTTAATATGTAGTGATAATAAAAGATGAATACAAGTCATATTGATCACCTCTTGTAATTACAGAAGTCAAATGTGACTTGAGTCTTAAAAACTTAATATAGTTTTTTCATTTCTTAAAATGTATATACATTTTTGGTACACTCTGTATATTACCTCTAATCTTGCTAACAAGCTCTGAATAGACATTTGCATCCCTATTTTATGGAAAAGGAAACTAAGGGTAAGGAACTCTTCCTGTGTCCTACAGAAAGTTATTGGGGATCTGAGGCCAACTCAATGCTTTCTCTAATAAACCACTGAAGGGGAATCATGTCACCTTAAACATACAGGCCAGCCACAGCTGGCCCGGTCTGTTCATCACTATGAAATAGAAACCTGTCTAGTATTTATGCCTCTTTGTATTCTCCAAGCCCAGCACATTGTACTGTGCACAGAAGATATTCAGTAAATGGTCATGGATACTGGGGAAATCATATAGGCAAGCAGATCTTCATTCACCAGGATCTTGCCAAGTCAAATCTCAAGTGCCTAAAATAAAATCATGGCTCTTCTATTTTAAGAGAAACAAGCAAATCACAGGACAATAACCTTGTATCTGACTGTCATTTCAGGTCAGTGGACTAGACAGAGAGTTGAGTGGGTGGAGGGGAGGAGTCTATGCTTGCAGTGGGATCAGTGTCCTGTTCACTCTGTGTGTACCCCTGCTTTTTGGCTCAGAGACAACCTTGACCCCCAAGGCCCCAAGACAACTATTTGTCAGTAGAATCAAGATGTAGGCCTGGGGACCTACTATGTTCTAGCATTGCACCAAGTGTTGACTAGAGTGCAGAATTATAATAATGGTCCCAACATGTGCATTACAGTATAGTAACACAGGCAGGAAAACAGTCAGAGTCATAAAGAAAACTTAATAGTCAAGGTGGAAAAGTGCAATCTATTGAGTTGACTCTCAGTTAACTTGACAATTCAATTACCCAAGGTAACCAGTCTCTGTTAATCAAGGTTATAATGCAATTGGGATCGATCCTACAGATTACTTGCACCCTGATGACCAAAACGTTCCATAAATATGTCCCTCCTCGATGTGAAATGGAAGTCTAGCTTTCACTTCTCATCAGTCTCACTGCACCAGCCACTTGCATCAGTGGCTCCTCCCATCCTCTGGGGCAGCTCTTCCTGATGGTCTCCCTGAGCATGCAGAGGGGTGAGAACAGACCAGGCTGAAGATCAGCCAGGCCTGAGTTTGACCTTGGTCATCTATTTACTTCTAGCCAAACAATACTAGGCAAGTTGATTCACCATTCTGGGCCTCAGTTTCCTTATCTTTAAAGTGGGGATGACAACACCCACACTCTTGAGTTATTTATTTATTGATATATGTACTCACCTTACTATAGATAGGTTTTAAGGAGGCTGATGAGATTACATTAGAGCAATAAAATACAGGTTAAAAGAAGGAAAGCAATTAAGGTGGGGAAATAGCAAAAACCAGAAGCGAGGCTAGAAAAGGAATGATGCCAAAGATCTAGCGGTTGGCCGCACACATGACCAGAAACATGACAAGAAAGGGCAGTCATTGATAACACTTCACGGAGTTCTTAAAAGAAGCACCAGGTGAGCAGAGGCAGAGCTGTACTTGGCACTAAGACCAGAGGGAGGCGTCTCCTTGAACATCTCTTAAGAAGGCCTTTACCTGATGTCATGAGCAGCATCCTCGTAACAAACGCCACTGAGTTTCAATTTTCACCCACTCGTATGGGTTGGGAGTGTCCCACCAAAGGCCTGTCAATAAAACCGTCTGGGGTTTAGGAAAGAGGAGGACATGGGCATGACTGAGTGATGAGGTCACAGTGCCCAGCTCTAGTGGTACAACTTGATCTGAGATAGATTTGAGACTATTTAGACCTTCAGGCTTTATTCCTATGATTATCACCTTGTAATATATACTGAAATAATTATGCACCTCACCATAATACAGAATCAATGAGAGCTCTGAGCTTGTGTTCCTGCAACTAGACTCCACTCTGGAAGTGATGGGAGACACTGCCACCCAAAGTGTGTTGTTTCTATAAAGCTTTGTAGCTCAGTTGTCCCTTGCTACTCACTGATGGGACTTTGATATGAGTCTGCAAGCAATTGATTTATTATGGTCTCTGTGCAATCAAACCTCTCTGCTAATGATAATCTCTATGTGTACCCCCTCCTCAGCACTAGCCTCACTTCCTCAGCTCCACTTCAGATCATCAGGTACTAGATTCTCATAAGAAATGCGTGACCTAGATCCCTTGTATACGCAATTTACATCAGCATCCATGCTTCTGTAAGAATCTAATGCCACCGTTGACATGAGGCAAAGCTTAGGCAGTGAAATGAGCAATGGGGAGTGGCTGTAAATACAGATGAAGCTTTCCTCACTCTTCTGCTCTTACCTGCTGTGTGGCCCAAATCATAAGAGGCCGCAGACCAGTATCAGTACTGGTCCAAGACCTGGGAGTTGGGGACCACAGCTATAGAGAATATTTTAGCCTGGAATTTTTTAAGTTGATATGCACAGGAGCAAAATACATGGGCTTTCAAAGCAAACACTTCCAGGCTACCCTCATGCCCTCAGAACACCACATATATTAAGTCATGCAAACTCATCAAGGAAGTTCTATGACTTTCATAGTGTACAGATGAAAAAAAGGAGACATAGGACCACAAAACTAGTAAGTGGCAAAACCTAGATTTGAACCCAGGCAGTTGGGGGCCAAAGTCCATGCTCCTAAACATGCACTATTTTTATTATAAAGTAGTTAAAGAATAAGAAACATCTACCAAAACCGGTAATCACTTCTGTGATTGTAGCTCTGGAGGTCTCCTTCTGGAGGTAGGCGGGTATCAGGTCCCTTGTCTCTGCAGGCCATCACGGCAGTGAAAGTATGATCTGAATGGAAACAACACGTGCCTTTCTATTCATCACCACAGAGGCTCATGTCCCATTCATCCAGGTGGTGATGCCACACCATCAAGAAACAAACTGAAATGGTGGGGTTCGAAACCCTTCCCTGATCTTACTGCACCATCTACTGACCCTGTCTGTGATCATAAACTTGTAGCAACAAGTATCTGTAAGTATAAAAAACTGTGGTTCTTTGATGAGCTCCTGTATTAGTTCATAATCAATATGAAGGATAGAGAAGAGTCAACAAAAACCACACATAATCGAATATTGCTCCTGGTGGACTTCACCACCAGGTGGTAGTTGGTTAAAGCATGGTCTGTGGTTAGAAAAGTGTATCAAAGAGTCTGTCTACTTCCCACATAAAGCACTGGTCTGAAAAAAATAAAAAATAAAAAACAGGCTTCAGGCTGGTTCACCAAGTATGCATATTATGTGGAATGTTCAAAAACTGATAAGTTTATATTTGAGAGAAATAGAGAGATGTCTTTTTTTTTCCTTTGAGATAGGATAAACTATAATCTTTGTCCAGCCATTGGATCATATTCCTACAGTCAATAAAAGGGAGCAAGTTGCTAGGCCTGGAACCTACCTTTCAGAAAGCTGATTAATGGCTTCAGGCCTAATAATCTCCCTCTGATGTCGTATTCAGCCACCATTTTTAAATCAACTCTACAATGCGAGGGGCTGCACCAATTGGCCCCTGCAAAAATTGGAGCAGATGGTTTTTAAGAGCTGAGAAAATAAGCCTCCAACACTCCACTGGAATTGGAGCTCCACGGCCTTAATCTCCAGGTTTACGTCTCAGGTAATTGTCCTGAAATCTGTTTTTATTACCAGATCTATCAGCCACATTCAGGTCATTTCACTAGATTTTATTACAACTAAATGTTTTCCAGGCAATGTAAAATTTATAACAGACTTTAAATTTAAGGAGGTCCCGGTTGGATGCTTCTGATTTTTTCTTTGCAAAGGTCTTCACCAATTCAGCACCTTTCTCCCAAACCCCCATTTAAAATTTTTGTCAAACTAGGAGCCTGGAGGGTAAGGCTCATTTTTACTGAAACACTAGGTAATTAAATCCATTTCTGTGTTTTCTACATTCTACTAGGATGTGAGTTCTCTACAGCAAGGGCCCCGACGTAAAATATGTTGAGAGCCCACAGAGCCTGAAAGATCTTCTTTCATTCCCTAATCCTCCCAGGACAAAGTTGTGGACTAGTGGGTTCTAGGACAACCGTGTCCAAAGTTTAAACAAGAGGGACGTATTCCCTTTCTACCTGATCCAGATCATACGTCTTTTGGATGCCAGAAACCCACATAGGGGTCGAGACAACAAAAGAATCAATAGCAGCACAGTCAAGAAGAGATGCAGGTAAAATTCCCCCCAGATGTAGTCCACAAGACAGAGTATGACACCACCGGTTCCACTCACAGATGAGTTTGTAGGGAGATTTCCCTTTCACCAGCTCCAACTGTCTCCAAAGATTTGTGCCACAGAGAAATGCTTTGCCCATTGCCCAGCAGCTGCCAACGGAGTCCAAGCAGAGCAGCAGCCAATTCTAGTGCTCAAGACCCAAAACAATCAGCTCCAAGATGACTATGAATAAATAAAGTTCACAATATCATTTTTAAAAGACTATGTGTCCAAACATGCCATGCATGCTCTGGCAAGGGAATCTGAGTGTTAAGACAAATCACATACAGCTTGCCAGGGAGCAGGATCAAGACCAGAAGAAAAATATCCCTGTCATGTGAGCAGGCAATCTGACAACAGTTCCCCAGAGTTTGACAAAGATAAGAGTGGCCGGTCCACTTTTACTGCTGCCAATGTTATTTTTTTCCCTGATGGCTGGTGAGATAAAAGACCTAAAACTACAAATATGAATAGGTGAATTTGTAAAATCCAGGTTTCTTTCAAACAGAAAATGTATACTAAAAAAAAAATAAATAAAAAATAAGTTCAAAACAGGAAAAACATACAAGCTCTTATCTTTAGGGCCCCAAATGACTACATAACTATCCAGGATAGGTAACAGGTTTAAAACAATGCTGGCATTGGTTTTTGTGGTTGAATATGCACTTTCAAAGGAATCTTCTTTCTTTGGAACAACAAGCCTCCTATTTGATGATATCCCCCCGGAAAAAGGAAAGGTTCTCCATGGGATTGAAACCCCCCAACAAGCATTAACTGGGGAGATGGACAAAGAACAATGCCCACAGGAACCAGGTACTCTGCAGAGGGGGTGGAGGGGTGTTGATGTGACCATTCCCCAGTTGGGAAGAACAGAAAAGGAGTCACGAGGTTGTGTTTGGTGGCAGCACAGGGAGGGTAATCATACCAGTTGTGTGGTTGAGAAATCTAGAGAGAAAAGAGCTGTCCCAGTGGAGAACATCATAGAGACCTGATGGGGATTTAGAGCATGATTACATGGATTCAGAGCTAAAGCTGGATCGAGCTGTCAGGAACTCTGTCCTCCACTAGCAACTTGAGCCAAAGAATCCCATCATTCACTCTCAGTATTAACTTTGAGCTTTGAGGACACAAAGCACTATGCCCATAACCTAACAAAGGAAAGAAACTATCTCCTAAGAACTTTCAGGAGCCACAAAACCTGGAAACATCTAACCCACATTTACAGTCCAAATTAGGGTATCCTGGCCCCAGTGGCAAAGCAAGGGAGCTGGGAAGTGCCACACTGCAGGATGTCCCTCCCGTGGTTTGACCCATAAGGACGTGGAGCAACCAGGCTATATATTGGGGTGCTCTCAGGGGCACCAGCACTATCTGATTCTTCATCAATGCCAAGCAAAGAAAGTGACAACATCTTCTTTCCTGGGATACAGCTTCCTCCTGCCAATTCTCCTGAGTCACAACACACTAATTATCACGTGTCTTAGTCAGTTCGAGCTGCCATAACAAAATACCATAGAATGGGTTTCTTAGGCAATATAAATTTATTTTCTCACAGTTCTGGAGGCTGGAACTCTGAGATCAAGCTGCAAGCATGATCAGCTTTGAGGGAGGCCTCTCTTCCTCGCTTATAGACATGTGTCCCCTCATGGAGGAGAAAGACAGAGAAAGCCTTCTGTGTCACAAATCTCATCATGAGGGCCCCACCCTCAGGACCTCAACTAAATCTGATTATCTCCCCCAAAAGCCCACCTCCAACTATTATCACACTTGGGACTAGGGCTTCAACATATTAATTTTGGAAGTACACAATTCAGTCCACAGAAGCATGGTTTACCAAAAATCCAATAATTCTCTGTGTTATCCATCTTCAATGACAAGTAACACAGTTTCAACATGCTCAGCCTTGATTTAGCATCATGAGGCTTCTGGTTCTCTGGAAGAATTAAGATAAATAATAGACAAAGTGACTAGATAAAAAAAATGTTCAAGTATTTGTCCCTCATCCCAATGCCTTCTCCCTTTCTTCCACAGCTCATTTCAAAACTCTGTGTTCTGACCCTGAACCTCAAAGGACTTACAAATCCTTTGCTCCAACTCAATTAAGCCACATCAGCTTCTGAAAACTCAAGAGGGGAAATCCACCAGACCCTGAAAGAGGGACTATCGTGGAAAAATTGAAGATAGAGGAAGAACAGGGAAGTCTCTCCACCCACAAGGTATGCAAAGAACAGACACTCCAACCATCACCATGTGTTTCTGGATACTGGCACTATGCTAGGTGCAGAGGGAAACAGGTTTCACCCTCAAGAAGCTCACATTACCTAACCAGGAGAATGGAGTTGTAACTCACATACTCCTGGCTCTAACTTCTGAAAGAACTTGGAGCAAAGAGAGATCTGAGTCAGCCAGGATAATCAGAGAAGGATTTATGAAAGAGGAAATATAGGAGTTGAAGCTTGAAAGAAGGGTAAATATTTCAGAGAGGAGAAGGGAAGGTTGCATCATAAGGAACCAGCAAGAGCAAAGGGGCAGAGACCTGGCAGAGGGAGGAGGCACAAGGAGACCTGTATGGCTGGAATGATGTTAGGATGAATTCACTCTCTGGCTCATCATTTCATTCACTAATAAATATGTATTGAGCACTTATTAAGTGACAGGCATTAGTGTAGAGAAAGAAGATTCAGTAATGAATAAAAAATGTTCTGCCTTCATGAAGCTCACATTCTAGTAGGAATGAAAATGTAGATATATAGATATAATGTCAGTGATGATAAAAATTACAAAAAAGGCTCTATTTGCTGCCCCGTGCCCCAGCCAACTAGCGTCCATTGCACCTCTCGGGCCAGACTTCAGTAGACCTCACCAAAATGCCATCTCAGATGGAGAATGCCATGGAAACCATGATGTTCACGTTTCACAGATTTACCAGGGATAAAGGCTACTTAACAAAGGAGGACCTCAGAGTGCTCGTGGAGAAGGAGTTCCCGGGATTTTTGGAAAATCAAAAAGACCCTCTGGCCTTAGACAAAATAATAAAGGACCTGGACCAGTGCCTAGATGGCAAAGTGGGCTTCCAGAGCTTCTTTTCCCTAATTGCAGGCCTCACCATCACGTGCAATGACTGTTTTGTTGTACACATGAAGAAACAGAAGGGAGACAAGTAGGCAGAACAGAGCAATTACTCTGCCCTGAAAAGTGTCCTCTCAAAGGATTGCTTCAAACATCTGCCCCACAGTTTCTCCCTCTATACAGATTTCATGAGCAGATCAGGATCCTTAGAATATATACAAACAAAATCCAACTCCGTTTTGTCAAGCAGAGAAGAAAAAGTTAATTAAATGCCAGATGAGCTTTTGTTTTTTACATTTTTTGCATCCTCTTGCCCTCAATAAACATAGTTCCAAATTTAAAAAAAAAATTACAAAGAAAAATTAAAGAGGATTAGTGTTTCCAGGCAGAATGGAATAAGAGAGTACCTTTACCCTCCTTCCTAAAACATTCAAAATATTTTTAAAATATAAAACACAATGATATTGAAATACTGAACATCAGGCGACAAAAGACAATGATTCCTGAGAGACAAGAAACAAACAAGGTGAGCCCTACAATACACCCAGACTGAGAGAGTTTCTAGGTCAAGGAGACTCCTTTAGTTGAGTAGACAGCTTTAAGTCCAGAGAGACTAAGGCAACTAGAGTGCCTAGGACAGAGAGGAGAAGCAGAGAGATTTGCAGAGAAGACCACTCTGAAGATCAGAAAAGGACTCTCATTGGTTAGTCAACTGAGTACAGATCAGCACATGTGTACATGAAGGATATCCAACACTAGGAAAATATCCATTTGAAAGGATTAGAAGGAACAGTGCCCATTGCTCACACAGAACCATTAAAAGCACCTATTCGTACCAGCCATACTGTAAAACTTCATAATTCAGGGTGTTTCTTCACTAGTGAGGAATCATTAGGCAGAGCATTGCTTTGGTCCCACCTAACAAATCTTAAAGCCAAGACTCAAAAATGTCAAAGTATTTCCAAGTAACTGTTTCCAAGTAATTTAACTCCATCACAAGACTATTCATATGAAAATAAAAACATATATCACCCAAACGGTAAAATTCATGATGGCTAGCATCCAATCAAAAATTATCAAGCATGCAAAGAAACATGAAAATATAACTTATAATGATAACATAAATCCATCAATTGAAATCAATTCAAAATTGACACAGATATTAGGATTAGTAGATAAGTATGTTAAATAGCTATTATGACAGTAATTCAAAGATTTAAGCAGAGACAGTAATTGAAATTTTAAACTACCATGGGTAAGATAAAATACACAATATGGAATTAATAATATATTAAACATTTTAGAAGAAAACAGCCAATTTTGAATATATATCAATAAAAATCCAAATGAAACTAAAAGAAGAATTTTAAAACTAAAATTCATCAGTAATTCAGAGTATTACTAAGCTAGGGAACAATCTGAAGTGGCCTCATCTATGTGTAATTGGAGTCAAAGGAGAAGGGAAGGAGGAAGAATAGGAAAATAACTGAAAAAATAATGGCTGATGTTTTTCCAAATTTGATCATCAAATTGCTCAAAACCAATGATCAAGAGGAAATCTTGAAAGCATCCAGAAAAAAGAAACCCACATGTTATATACAGAAGAAAAGGGATATTATGACAGAAGATACCTCATTAGAAACAATGCAAGCCAGAAAGCAGTGAAGCAACATCTTTAGGAATTACTGAAAGAAAAATTTGTGAGCCTAGCATTCTATAGAGATAAAAAAAAAAAAATCTTTTAGATCCAAAGGCAAAATAATGACTTTTGAGACATACAAAAGCTGACAAATTTATCACCAGAAGACTCAGAGCACAAGAAATGTTAAAGAAAGTCCTATAAGCAGAAGAAAAAGGGTACCAGATGTATATAGAGGTATACAGGAAGGAAAAAAGAGCTCCAGATAGGGTAAATACATACATAGATATATATGTTTCTTCTTATTTAAATATCTTTTAAAGATAATTAATCACATAAAATAATAACACTATAATAAGGAGGGGGTTATAACATATGTTAAAAGTGAAATGTATGGAACCAGTAGCACAAAGGACATTAGGAGAGAAAGTGAAGTACACTTTTATAAAGTTCTGGTATTATTTATGAAATATGTACAATATCACTTAAAAGTAGACTGATAAAGTAAATGCAAATGTTATAGGCCCTAAACCAACCACTAAAATAATAAAGAGTTGTAGAAAATCACTTTATAAGTAGACTAATAAAAGTAATCTTTTGCATTGATAATCCAAAAAAAGCTTGAAAAGAGGAAGCTAAGAATGAAGAATAAACAGAACAAGTAGAAAACAACTAGCAATATAATAGACTTAAACCTATGTTAGTAATCACATTGAATCAGAGTGTGTTTTTGCATATAGACATCTAATTGTTGGGTACTGATATTAAAAAAACCGAGATTGCCAGATCAGGAAAATGAAGACCCAACTGTATGCTGCTCTCAAGAAACACACTTTAAATAGAAAAGCAAAGTATGGGAAAGTATTCCATTCTAACAACAACCACAAGAATGCTAGAATGGCTATGCTAATATCAGACAAAGTTGATTACAGGGCAAAGAATATGCCAAGAGGTAAAGGTGGGTTATTTCATAACAATAAAGGTGTCAATTAATCAGACAAAGCAGGTCCCAGAAAGATGGTACACCTAATAATACAGTTTCAAAATACATGAAGCAAAAACTGACAAACTCAAAGCAGAAATAGACAAGTTCACGATTTTAGTTAAAAAATTCAATGCTTCTCTCTCAATAATTGATACAACAAATGAATAGAAAACCAATAAGAACATAGAAAATTTAAGCAACAGTATCTAGCAAATGAACTTAATTGATATATATAAGAAACTCAACCCAAAATAAGTAAAAGAAATTAAATAATAATTATCAGAGCAAAAATAAATGAAATAGAAAACAGAAAAGCAATATAGAAAAATAAATAAATTAAAATATGGTTCTTCAAGAAGAACTTCTCACAATAAAATTTGCAAATTTTTAGCCAAAACATGTTATATGAACATAACACAAAACAACAATATTAGGAATGAAAGAGTTTACAACCCTACAAATTCTGCAGATATTAAAAGGATAATTAGAGAATACCTTTTGAAAAACTTTGTGCTAAGAAAGTAGGCAATTTTATTATCATTATTTTTTATTAAATCATAACTTTGTACATTGATGCATTTATGGAGTTCAAGGTACTGCTTTGATATAAATGTGAAATGCTTACATTGAACTAGGTAACACATCCAACACAATTATTTAAATGAAATGATATTTTTAAATGAAATGAAATGAATTTAAATGAAATTGATATTTTTAATACATGAACTATCAAAGCTCAGTCAAGAAAAATTTGATAACTTACATGATTATATATCTACTAAATATTAAAAGTTTCTTCCTACAAGGAAAATTCCAGATGGTTTTGCTGGCATATGCTACCAAGATTTTAAATAATTCTATACAAGTTCTCTCAGAAAACTAAACAAGAAAAACATTTCCCAACTCATTCTCTGAGTTCCACATTACCCTGAAACCAAAACCAAACAAAGACATTACAATAAAACTGTAGATCAATACCCAACAATTAGATGTCTATATACAAAAAGATACACTCTGATCCATATCTCCACATGATATACAAAAATTAATTTAAAATGGATTAATGTGAACCTAAATATAAAACATAAAACTATAAAGCTTCTGGACAAAAATATTGTGTAGGAAAAACTCTTTGTGACCTTGAGTTAAGCTAAGATTTCATGGTTCCAACACCAAAAGTATGGTGATAAGGTGATCTTTGAAAAACACTGTTAAAAGAATTAAAAGACATGCTATAGACTGGGAGAAATGTCAGTTAAAGGATTCATATCCATAATATATAATGAGTTCTTAAAATTCAATAAGAAGAAAATAGACAACCCAGCAAAATAATGGATTGGTGAACACACCTTCAGATTACCTCCAATGAGTCATGTTCTTATATAATCACCTTCCTTTGAGTACAGGAGAAACTGTGACTTGCTTTAAAGCAATAGAATATGGCCAAGATCAGAGGTATCACTCCTATAAGTACCTTAGGTTACATACCACTCCATCTTAGCAGACTGGAGGGAGCCATTCACCTATTGGCCTTAAAGAAGCAAAAAGACATTTTTTAAACTACCTATAGAAAGAGCCACATGGCAGGGAATGGCAGGCAGCCTCTAGATGAGACAGCTATAATAGCATAACGCTGGGGCCCTGACTTTATGAAAATGTGAAACTCACTTCAAAGAACATGAATCTTGCCAACAACCTGATGACCTCAGAAGTGGATTCTTCCCTATTCAAGCTACCAGATGTGACTGATGCTTTAATTGTAGCTTGTTGAGACCCTGAGCTGAGGACTCAGCTAAGTAGTGCCCAGATTCCTGACCCACAGAAACTACAGGATAACAAAGGTATGGTGTTTTAAGCTGCTACCTCTGTGACAGTTTGTTATACAGTACCAGAAAAGTACACACTGCATAATGACATTCTGGTCAACGTTGCATATATGATGCCGGTCCCATAAGATTATATTGGTAATACTGTATTTATACTGTATGTTTATATGTGTAGATATATAAACATTTGCCGTTATGGTATAGTTGCCTACAATCTTCAGTTTAGTAACATACAGTTTGGGTCCCTAGCCTAGAAGCTATAAGCCATACTATAGAATAGCTTAACAGCAGTAGGTTTTATAGAGTGAGTAGCCCTTATCTGAAATGCTTGGGACCAGTGGTTCAGACTTCAGATCTTTTCAGATTTTGGAATATCTGCATATACATAATGACATATCTTGGAGAAGTCTCAATATGAAATTCACTTATGTTTCATAGACATCTTCTGCACATAACATGAAGGTAGATTTATAAAATATTTTTAACAATTCTGTGCATGAAACAACATTTTGACTGCAACTCATCACATAGGTCAGGTGTGGAATTTTCCACTGTGGCACCCTATTAGCACTCAAAAAGTTTCTGCTTTTGGAGTGTTGCAGATTTTAAATCTTCTGATTAGAGATGCTCGGCCCCTACCATTTAAGCTTGTGTAAGCACACTCCGTAATGTTCACACGACAGTGAAATTGCCTAAGGAAACATTTCCCAGAACATAGCTTGGTCATTAAGGGACACGTGACCGTAAAACGAACAAAAGTTTTGAACAGCTGCGTCACCAAATAACACATATAGACGGCAAGTAATCACGCAAAAGATGCTAACAATAATAAGTATTAGAGCAATTCAAGTCAAAACCACAATAAAATACCACTACATGCCTTTTAAAATTGCCGAGAGTGTTAGCAAGGATGTAGAGAAACTCGAACTCACATACGCTACTGGGTGATCAGTAAAATGGTACAGTCACTTTGGAAAGTAGTTTGATAGCTTCTCAAAAATTAAACATAAACCTGCCATATGGCCCATTCAGTCCTCTCTTAAGTATTCACCCAAGAAAAAGCAAAACATACACATGAGTCACTGTGCAAGTCTTGAGACAGACTATGCTACAGTCCATTATTTCACTTTCAAGAAACACAATACTTTCTGACTCACCTGTGCAAGTTTCAACTTGCTCAGCTCATCGGTGTTTCTGGGAGGGCTTTGTCTGTTTCCATGCAGATTTCATGTTTCTTGATTTTTTTTTTTGTATGTCAAATCTTTCATAATAATGCACAAAGCCTTGTACATGAACATTCATAGAATCTTTATGTGTAAGAGCAAAAACTGCTCTTATTCCCATTCAGCAGTAGGTGAATAGATAATCGTACAATTAAATACTATTTGGCAACAAAAAGGAATGAGCTAGTGATACCTGCTACGACATGAATGAATCTCAAAATAGTTACGCCAAGTGCAAAAAACCAGACCAAAACAAAAAGAGTATATACTGTATGAACCCATATCTGTGTATATTGAATTATGAATAATGCAAATGAAGTTACAGTAACAGAAACCAGATCCGTAATTGCTTGCATATGGGGGAGAGGCAAGAGGGATGATTACAAAACAAAATAGGTCAACATTTGAGAATGATGGATAAGTTCATTATCTAAATTGTGGTGATAGTTTTGCTGATGTCTACATATGTCAAGAATTATCAAATACGTGTAGTTTACTGTGTGTCAATTATACTTCAATAAAGCTGTTAAATTTAAAAAATCATGAAGAAGGATTTAAGGATAGAGAGAGACAAAGGTGGTGTTTTAGGTAGGATGTTCGCAGAAGCCTTTCTGGGGAGGTAGCGTTTGTGTAGACCTAAATGGAGTGAGAGAGTGAACAATGGGGCTGTCTTTGGAGTAGAGTGTTCCAGGTCCCCGGTAGCTCGCCGTGATCGTATAGTGGTTAGTACTCTGCGTTGTGGAGTAGAGTGTTCCAGGCACAGGGGACAGCAGGAGCAAAGGCTCTGGATGGGATGATGCCAGGCACACGCATGTAATGTGGCTGGAACAGAGTGAGCAAAGGGCAAAGAGGGTCAGAGAGGTAGGGATGGCCCAAATCATGCAGCACTTACTATGAAAGAGACGGGGATGCATTGGAGTGTTTTGTGACATGATCTGAGTTACGTTTTAAAATTGACATCTAAATTATAGCTGTTACCATCAGAGAAATGCAAATCAAAACTACTTTGAGCTATCACCTAACTCCAGTAAGGAGTTCTATATCACAAAATCCCAAAACCAGAGATACTGGCATGGATGTGGAGAAAAGGGAACACTCCTACACTGCTGGTGGGAATGCAGAATAATTCCTTCCTTTTGGAGAGACATCTGGAGAACACTTGGAGAACTAAAAATAGACCTGCCATTTAATCCTACAATTCCTTTATTAGGTATATATCCAGAAGACCAAAAATCACATTACAACAAAGGTATTTGTATTGGAATGTTTATTGCAGCCCAATTCATAATTGCTAGGTCATGGAAGAAGCCCAAGTGCCCATTGATCCATGAATGGATCAATAAACTGTGGTATATGTACACCATGGAATATTATGCAGCCCTAAAGAAAGATGGATACTTTACCTCCTTCATGTTTACATGGATGGAGCTGGAAAATGTTCTTCTTAGCAAAGTATCTCAAGAATGGAAGAAAAAGTATCCAATGTACACAGCTCTAATTTGAAACTAATTTATAGCTTTCATAGGAAAGATATAACCTAATTATAGCCTTAGAATATGGGGGGGGAGAGGGGAGGGGGATCAGGTGGGTAGAGGGGGGGTGATTGGTGGGGTCACCTCTATGGTTTATCTTACAAGGGTACAAGTTAATCTTTCTAAAAGCAGAGTATGAATGTCTTAATAACTAAGAAAATGACATGAAGGCTACATTAACCAGCTTGATGAGAGTATTTCAAATTGTATATGAAAACACCACACTGTACCCTGTGATTGCATTAATGTATACAGCTATGATTTAATAAAAAATAATAAATTATAGCTGTCATTCTACACTCAAAGAAGAAAGGGTTGAAGCAAGGAGCCCCTTTAGCAGACTGTCTGAATTATAAGGCAAGAGATCAGGGTGACTTGCTCTAAGATGTGGTGGAGCTCAGTAGAAGGGATGGGAGGTAGGATGGTTTGGAAGGTAGACCTGCCTCCTTTTTGACAGGTTGCATGTAGAGAGGGAGGGGAAGAGAGGAATCAAAGATGATGCTGAGATTTTTTGATCTGCACACCTGGAAAAATGAATTTTCCCATTACAAAGATGGGAAAGTTAGAGCTGCCAGTTGCTAAGATGTGTTCAGTTTAGGATATGTTAAATTCAACGTGCCTATTAGACAACTAAGCAGCCACAATGGGCTAGAACTAATTAGGGGGAGAGAATTCAGAGCTGGGCTGGAGATATAAATTTGCGAAGAAACCCACAGAAGAGGTCACAGAACTGAGCCCCGGGAACATTACAAGGTCAGGACGATGAGAATAAATCAGCAGAGAGGACTGTTAAAGAACTCCAGTGAGCTGAGGGAAGAAAGTGTTTCAGGAAATACATAGATTAGCTGTGACAAATGTAGCTAGCAGGTCAACGTGAGGACTCAGAATGGACCACGGAATTTAGCAATAGGCAACCTTGGCAGGAGCTATTTGCGTGAAGCAATAGGAGGGAGAGCCTGATTGGAACAGGCCCACAGGAGAATTAGAGGTGAGGCAGTGGAAGCAGCACGTATCGACAAGTTTCGCTGTCAAAGCAAGCACAGAAATTGAGCAGTAATTGAAGAAGGATGTGGGGTCAAAGGAAATTTTTTTTTAAGATTGAAGATATTATAGCATGTTTGTATTCTGATGGGAACATCAGAGAGCAGAGAAGTAAAAATTAATGACGCAAGAGAGAGAGAAGACAACTGAAGGAGAAAAGTCCTTGAGCTGTGGGAGCTGCAGGAGATAAAAATGAAGAGGTGAGAAGAATCTGCCTATGGAGGGCTCTTATCCAAAGGCACCACTCCCAAGGCAGGGCCCAAATGGAAAGGAAAGGGTGAGGAAGCTAAAATCCATGAGTGTCTACGTGCCTTGCGCACTTCTTGGTTATTCCTCTCCACTGGGAGGGGTTCTTGTAAGGGAGGCAACTGAAGCTCTAAGAGATGTGATGACCCTTCTGTATCACCTACAGCCAGAGGCTGCAGGAGGTCATCCAGAGCAGAGGCAGCTACTCCTCACACACCCTACTCACTGTTATGACATCCAAACACTGAGGCCAGGGCTGAGGCCAAGGCTAGGGCTGTCCAAGGCTGTCCCCACATTAGCTGCAACTCAGCTGCACAGTGGAACTAGGACCATTTATTTTCCTACCCACCTCTTTCCTGCAGATGCAAAACCATAGAACACTAAAGCTAAAAGAGACTACAGAGATCACCCAGCCCACTCCCCTCATTCCCATACAAGGAAACTGAGGCACAAGGTTACATAGGTCCACACCCAAAGACAAAGCAGAGCACACCGTCATCTCATTGCCCATGAGCTGCCAAATGCCATTCTCCCATGGTCCCTGGAGATGTGAGTGCATGCACCCATGTGTACAAAACTGATTTGAAGATGCAAATGGGCTCCATCCAATTTTATCCAACTGTCCTCGAAATTTAAGAGCTCTGCTGACATGTACAGAGCAAAGAGTAAATTGTCCCCCTGGGAGAAATTGTCTTGGAAATGCATCCCTGTCCAAGGTACTAGGCAGACAGAGGCCCTCAGAAAGAAGCCTGTGTCTGCCAGACCCAAATTCACTCTTCTTGTGAAAGGAGAGGAGAGGGAAGGCAGATAAGGGACCCCTCGAAGTCCCTCTGACTTAGAAATGATTTTACACCTACACCTAAGACTTCCTGTGTACCCCCTGTAAGGTTATTTTCAAGATCAATACATAGTACTTGGAGATTCACGATGGCCACTGCTGAACATTCCTGCCTGCTCTGGGTGTACAGAGAGAAAATAGAAGAACCAAAAGTTTAAAATGACACCATCACTCTCAAGGAGACCCAGGGATATTCCCCACATTCCTCAAACACAGGACATCCACTGCCCCAAGGCCTGACCCTCTGACTTGCCAAATGGATTCGCCCAAAAGTAAATAAATCAGAACTCCCATTGATTCCTCCAGTGGTTTGGATGCACTGTTAGAAGCAGAAACATCATTTCAAATAAAATCATCTCCAAAGATGGCAACCTCTAAACTACTGTGCTTGGACCTGAAGTGGGCCCTCAGCAGCCTGCACCCTTGGTTCATCCCATACCTCAGTGGCACCCCTGGGACTGTGGGGCTTTCAGAAGAGCCAAAAGTCACTTTGTTTTCAGGCAAGTCCCAGGTACTTAGGAGGCTAAGGTGGGAGAATCACTTGAGATCAGGCGTTTGAGTCCAACCTGGGCAACGTAACAAAACCCTGTCTCTAAAAACAAAAGAAAGAAAAATCACTTCATTACATTCACTTACAAAAGGTCTGTACAGCTCTGCCCAACCTCACTCTTCGGGAGACAAATAGCCCTAGCCAGGCTCAGCCTGTAACAAATCTCTTCCTCCACCCTGAGTAGTAAGACTCTTTCCTACAGTTGCAAAAGTCTTTGATCACAAAGGGAGCTAGACTGCGCTACATTTTATCACACTCTGCTAAATCCTATACCCTGTGGCCAGCTTCTCAGGGACCACCCAGGGCATCTGTAGTTGCCACCCTGCCCTGGCATATGCCTGGGATTGACCTTGTGTCTCTGCCTTGGTAAGTGGACTTTCTGGTACCTCTCTGCAGTGGATGCTGTCAATGACCTGTCCATATCTCTATTTTGGTGCATGCCAGGAATTGCCTGCTGCAAGTACACACACCTCTCTGCTTGGAAGCTGTCCTTCAGATTCATACGGAAGGGCAGAAATGCTGAGAGTCAATGTGCTCAGGAGAAGCCATCAGACAATAATCCTCGGGTGATAGAAGTCAAGGAATGTTCTAATCTCTTTCCATCTCCTGGCAGAACTGAGCCCAGGTTTCCACAGTAGTAACATGCACAGTAACACACATTTTTTCAGCTTTCTTTCTTCCCTGACTTACTCCTAAACTTCCTTACTGCTGTTTATTATGATCACCTCCTAATTAAACTACATGCAGTCAAATCTTTGGCTCAGCCAATGCTTCTAGGAAAACCCAATCTAAGATACTTGGTGCCACAACAAGGGTAAAAAACAGACCCTAAGCATGAGGTTCTAAAATAGGATCACATACCAACCAGGTAATAACCAGAATGCCAGTACTCGTGATAAGTGGGTGGGGATAACCCTGACAAGCTCCAGCATCACAATCATGTTCACCTGATGGTGAAACGCACTGCCATGGGGTTGAAGCAGAAGGAGATGCACTGACCTCACCTGTGTAGGTCTAGCTGGGGTCTAACTCAGTGTGATTCATGGGCCAATGCCAGCCCATGTGTTGTTTGATACCAGTCTCTGATGAGGTAAATACAGAATGAGAGTAATCATATGAAAATTTGTAGATCTAATAATTTTAGATTTAATAATAATGGGTCTAACAATTTTAAAAATTAGACTTATATCATATATGTCTTCTTTATTTCATTTTCCTAGTCAGTGCACAAAAGATTTTTTATAAACTATTCCTTAATACAGTCTGAGAAGCATTAGCCTAGACTTAAAAAAAACTGTGGGCATAATATTTATTATGACAATTTTGTAATTGGTTAACCGTCCCTAAAGTTCTAAAGGAGAAATATGAAAGGCTCAGGTCAGGCAACTATCAACTTAAAATCTAGAAGGTCTCTGAGACCATATTAAAGTGAATCTCATCCCCGGCAGCTGAGACGCAGAATCAGCTGAGAAGCAGGTTCAGCATCTGATTGTAAGAGTAGCAGAGTCACAAAGGAGACTGGATTCACAGCTCCAAGAGAAAGCCCTCCATGCTAAGTCCATGGCCCCAGTAAGGAAGGATGGGACCCTGAGAACTGTGATAAGGACATTTGGGTTGATAAACTTGAGAACCTTCAAGTCCCAGATTCCCTGAATCCTCCAGCCCAGAAGTACCACCTCCTCCATGTCCAGGACACAAATGTTTATTTGCCTGGATCCATGCAAAAGCCTCATCAGAAGTTAATGGTTCACAAAATGATGCTTTAAGAGCTCGACTGACATGTACAGAGCCCTCTTTAAAGGTTATCTGCATCTCCCCTTGCTGTTTCTACATCAATATCTAGGACAAAAAAATCAGCATAACTTGATTAGAAAAAGAGGTCACTTCTTATAGAAAGAAATGGATTATTCAGAAGGGGGGAGGAAGCTGCTGCAAATACAGTAAGAACTTGGAGAATATACCTGCAAGTGAATCTTAAGAGTGGGATTCGGGGGGTGGGCTATAAGGGTAGGTTGTGGACAGTTCATTGATAAGAAAGTACTTTTTTTAATGCTTTGGCAAAGACAATCAGAGTCAGTCCTATTGCACCATTGGCATGGCTCCTTGAAGCTTGGAAACAATAATGGCCTACAGTATATGAGGTATAAATGCCAGAACTGCCTTGGCAGAGTGTTGAAGAAGGGAACAAAAGGCTCAGTGAGACACCTTGTTGAATTGAATTTACTATGCTAGACCAGAGAATATACTAACTGACTATGCCCTCCAGGAGGGCCTGGAGGACTTCACTAAAGCAATGAAGAAGTGCAGCTCTGTGATCCACAGTTCAGTAGTGACTATTGTCTGAGGCCAGGAACACAGTGGGAGATGTTGCCATGGCTCGTAAATGGCAATGGGGCAAAGATTCTAGAATAGCCAGGACCACATCAAAAGCAATGTGAATGCAATTACATGATAAGGCAGCAAGGCTGGCATGAGAATCAGGAGCCATGCAGGGATCTGCAGGGACACATTGCAATGACTAATAATCCATGATGTTTCTAGAAGTGAAGAAGATGCTTGTTGCCAACAAAGGTATCACTTGGCTTATACAACTGAACGAGAAGGCTGATGTTAGGGGCCAGAATAGAAAATTATAATCCCTCATCTAGTTTCCAGGTCTGAGATATTTCTTGTACTCACAGATCAAAAATAGAAGAACAAAACAAGCCCCCTAGATGAAGACCTCTAAAAATGTCACATCAAATATATACAAAAGCAGTATTCTCATTCCTTCCTTAAATGAACTTTTGGCCATTTATCAAGGTAACTACATATTGGGGAAAAGAGAATGCCCAGAAATTCCAAAGACTGCTGGATACACAGTCTGAACATATTGAAACTAATACCAAACACAGAATGCCATTCTATTTGAGTAAGGACCAGAGAGATGCCATTCAATAAATGGTCTCCCAGATGTCCACCCCACAGTAGCTCCAGTGACTTTGCAGCCTCACTCTGGGGTCATTTCCCAGGTCTTTGAATGCCAACTTAGAAGCTGTCAGACCTCTCCCACTGGCTCCCTGATCCTGTGATTTAGCCAGGGTAGGAAAAGCCAAGTGGAAGCCTCCTCTGCCACCAACACCTGCCCATACACTCACACACACATACACGTACTCTCTCACACACTCAAACACGCTCACATGCATACACACACTTATACCTCTGCTGTAGTTTGAATGTTTCTGTCCTCTCCAGACTTCATGTTGAAATTTAATCCCCAGTGCAACAGTACTGGGGGGTGTGGCCTTTTGGGATATGTTTAAGTCATGAGGGCCCCTCCATCATGAATGGATTAATGCCATTATAAAAGGGCTCCTAGGAATAGATTCTCCTCTTTCTACTCTTCTACTATGTGGGGACACAGCATTTGTCATCTTTGCTTTCACCTCTCACCACGTGAGGACACAGCAGAAAATCCCTCAGCAGAAGCTAATGCCTTGGCCTTGGACTTCCCAGCCCCTAGAACTGTGAAAGACTAAATCTCTGTTTTTCATAAATTATCCAGTCTGTGCTATTTTGTTATAGCAGCACAAATGAATTAAGACAGCCCACACTCACACCCATGCTCACACATTAAAACACATCCATATTCTTACACATATACACACACACAGAAGCAGGACAGTAAAACAATATTGCATCTGAGATAGAATAGAGAGCAGTACCACTTTCAAAGACATCAAGAACTCAAGGTCCTGATCCCCAACAGATCCCCAGTTGATCCATCAGCAAAATCAGATGACTCATGGCAGATGACAGTGGACCGTTATAAATTTAACCAAGTAGAAGCCTCAACTTCAAATCTTTTGACAGATACCTTTAGTAGAACAGAGCCACACAGCCTCCAACACTTGAGATGTGGTTTTCAATCTGGTGAATGCATTCCTTTCAGTCCCCCTCATGGAGGAACAGAACCAGCTTGCATTCACTTAGCATGTACAGCTGTACATATGAATGGTCTTGCCCAGATCTAACTTAATTCGTCTGCACTCTGTCACCATATAGTTCAAAGGGACCCTGATTTTCTAACATTTCACAGAACATCAGAGCAATGCATTATACTGATAGCATCATCATAACAATTCTACTGAGCAGGAAGTGGCAGGTACTCAGAAGCCCTGGTAAGATATGTGAACCAGAGGTGACAGATAAGCTCTACAAAGACTCAGAGGCCTGCACATCAGTAAAGTTTCTAAAGGTTCATTGGCATGGGGCATATTGAGATAGTTCCTCTAAGATAAAGGAGAAAGTATTAAACCTTCAAAGTCTCGTCTTTAAGGGAGAGGCTCTATATTTGGTACTATGAGATCTGGCAGATTCTAGGGTAGAGTAAAATGTCATGTGAACCTAAGCAGGGAAGTTACAGAACAAAACCCCCAGATTCTAGTGCAAGATTGTACCATCTTCAGAAAAACAAAACAAACAAAACCCCTCACCATTAAGAAAGCAGTTTTGTGCATGCTATTGGGTCCTAGAAGGAAGTGAGGACCTGACTGTGGAACATCAAAAACAATGAGACCAGAGCTACCCATCATGATCTGGGTATTATCAGGCATGCCAAGTCATAAAGTGTATGGACACTGGAGCATTCCATCACTGAATAAAAATGCCATATTCGAGATCAGGTCCAGAGGTTGCAACATATCACCTACTTATGTTGCACCAATAGATTTCCCTCAGCTCATGCCTTCAGGGGTCCCCTAACACTAGCCAATGGAGAAGTAAAACCTTGGGTCTAGTTCGCACACAAGGCAACTCCATATATGGGTTAGACCTAAAAATGGATGACTATTTCACTAGACTCTGAAAGTCAGTGGGAGAAGGAAATTCTCCCAGTGGAGAGAGCCTTGGATACTTCAACCAGTCACCAACCTGATGTGGTGGGAGACAAGCCTAAGGTTGTGATAGTCACATACTCCTAGGCAGTGGTAAACAGTCTAGCCGTTCTAACCAAGGCCTCCAGAAAGGGCAAGACTGGAAGATGGGAACAAAATGTATAGATCTTTCTCAATGCCCACCAGAGCACATCCCCAACAGAAAAGCCACTGAACAACAAGTGGACAGAAGGATATCTGTGAGGTTATCCTGCCACTGTCCTTGCACGTGCCAGTAAATGGAGCTTGGTGACAAGCATGATAGTTATCTATCCATGAGCCAAAGAGCATGGGCTCCCTCTTACTGAGGCTAGTCTTGCTACTTCCAGGGACTTACACAGCCTGTCATCACCGATGCTTACTGTGATGCCATCCCTCAAGCAAATTGGCAGCCACTTCATCACAAGTTGATAATGTCAGAATCCCGCTACACCAAAAGATGTGATTTGTTCTTATTGCATTGACACATATTCCAAGAATGGCTTTGCCATTTGACCAACAGTGTCTTGGATAGAACCATTCTCCTGGGCTCAGAGTAGCTATATGTGATCCTGTGTGATATCACCATGGGCCAAAAGATGTGCTTTACAGTGAGATAAGTGTGGTAGTGGGCACAGGACCATAGGACCTGGTTCTCCTGCCATGTGCCCGTCTCTCAAAAGCTGCAGATCTGATAGAGCTTTGGAATGGCTTTGTGAAGGTTCATCTAGGTTCCAGCTTTATAATGACACTGGTGGGATTGAGGCACTGGTGAAGGCACAGCATGCTATTTAAACTAATGGCTACTTTTTACTGCTGTGTCCTGAGTGACTAAAATACATGGATCTGAAAACTCAGGGCTGACAAGACAGTTGGCCCTTCTCACTACCACTCCTGGTGACCCACTTGAAGCATTTATACATCCTGTCCCTGCATCATTAGGATTCAGTGAATCTGGTTCCACAGAAGGGGAATACCTCAAATAGGGGAGAAAGTAAGGACTCTTCTTACCCTAAAGTGTGGCCTGTTTAGGGTCATTTTGGGCTCCTCATCCCAGCATGCCAGCAGACAAGAAATGATTAAACTATCAGGAGAAATCAAATCTAACTTCATGAGCAGTTAGTGTTTCTGCAACATCATGGGGCCAGAAAGGAGTGTGCCTGAAATGCAGGAGGGTCGTTTGGGGTACTGCTTGTTGCTTGTGTGCACAGGGATAACCAGAAATGGGCAATTGTCTCAACCACTGGCTGCCAAAGTTACAGTAACCAGGAGCCCAGCCCCTCTGGGATAATGGCTTGTCCTATCCCACCAGGAAGGCAAAATGCAGCAGAAATGCTGAATGAGCAAGAGGAGAATTTAGAACTGGTAGTAGGAGAGCAATAGGAGGAATATCAATTACAACTCAGAATCAACTGCAGCAGCAGAAACTTTAGTTTGTTTCACTAACCCTGCAGTTGTCTTTTTTTTTTTTTTAAATAAGTAACAGCCACCATTTGGAAGAAACAGGGAGGACACTGTCATCTTAACCAAGCCTGAGAAGATCTGAGTCACACCAGGGGTTCCCTGTAGCAGCTGCTGTCAGTTCTCTGTGCAGATCCCCTGAGCACTTACCATTCCAGTGCATACCAATAGCATCCCTGCACCTGAATCTCTCCCTCTGAACTTTCCAGAAGCACTGGGGAAGCTATGTGCCCAGAAGTGACCATCAGCCAATGACCCAGAAGTGTTGGAGGACTTGTACTCAGCTTTTTCATCCTTCAGGTAAGATAACTCTCCAACCTGTACTGTATTTTCTACCAGAGATCCCCAGCAGGAGTTTCCAATGGATGTCACCTGCCTAATAGCATACATTTCATTGGCTTTCTTCCACCACCACCCCTCCCCCGCCCTCGCCAGCCTCATTTCTCCACATGCTTCTCAGCACAACCTGGGATCACCTCCCAAGTAAACTACTTGTTCTCAAATGTTTGGCTCAGGCTTGGCTTTGGTGAGGACATAATCTAAAACACATTCTTCCTCCTGACTCCAATATATTCTTCTTCCTTGGTCTCATTGTCTTGTGATTCTGCCTGTTTAGCTTATGTTCTAGGCTCCCTCAGAGACTACCTCTTTTGCCTCTAGTGGAGGCAACTTCTGGAGCCTCCCTCCTTTTAGGTCACTTTGCAGAACCCACTGCAAGTTTCTCGTGGATGAATGAGACCAGGTCCCTCTGTTCCTCAGCAGGTGTTAGGGAAGCCTCCTGCATCACTGGTGTACAGATTAACCTCACCCAGAAGGCTAAGGAAACCTTGTGTAGCTGATCTTGAACCCAGGCCTGTAGTTGCCCAGGTTCCAGGTCTGTGAATTCTCTGCTGCTGTTCAAAGAAAATGGCATGAATCAAAGAGGTGGGCTCCTCCTGGACAACAGCATGCCTAGGAGAGAATGTGATCTCAGATATGATCTCTTGACAATGCACTCTTCCTGTACTGGTAATCCTCTCCATGATCCAGATATTCCCCCCAAATCAGCAAAAGCCATCAAGCTATTCACTGTTTCCTGCACAAGAGCCTCTGGAGAGCTAATCCCTTATAAAAACACTTCCTTTCCTTTGGGGGCATGAACACACTCCCATCACTTTCATTCAACATGTTACTGAAAGTTCTAATCAGAGAAATAAAGCAAGAAAAAGAAGTAAA
The DNA here is from genome assembly GCF_000181295.1 of Otolemur garnettii. Classification (NCBI taxonomy): domain Eukaryota; kingdom Metazoa; phylum Chordata; class Mammalia; order Primates; family Galagidae; genus Otolemur; species Otolemur garnettii. The sequence goes on along the minus strand of NW_003852469.1, from coordinate 7,361,742 downwards.
AGGATCCAAGTAAGAAAGAAAGAAGTTAGATTGTCTCTGTTTGCAGATGACATAATCTTATATATAGAAAACTATAAAGACTCCTCCAAAAATTTGTTTGAAAATAAAAAAATTCAATAAAGTTGCAGGATACCAAATCAATATACAAAAATCAGTAGCATTTCTATACACTAACAGTGTGAACTGTCCAAAAAAATCAAGAAAACAATTCCATTCCTAGTAGCTACAAAAAATAAAATAAAATACGTAGGAATGAATTTAACCAAGGAGGTAAAAGAGCTGTACAATGAAAACTATAAAATATTCATGGAAGAAATTAGAGAAGATACAAATAAATGAAAAGATAGTCCATGTTCATGGACAGGAAGAATTTATTTGGCTATATTACCCAATCTCAAATAGGCAACAATCTTGAACAAAAAGAACAAAGCTGAACACATCATACTATGTGAGTTTAAAATATCCTACAAAACTATTGCAATCAAAACAGCATGGTACTGACATAAAAACAGACATGTAGGACTCTCAAATAAAATTGAGAGCCTGGTCAACTGATTTTCAACAAAAATACTAACAATGGGGAAAGGAAATTCTCTTAGATAAATGGTGTTGGAGAAACTAGATATTCACATGCAGAAGAATTAAAATGGATTCTTCTCTCCCACCATATACAAAAATCAACTCAAAATAAAGACTTCAATGTAAGGCCTAAAACTGTAAAACTACTAGAATAAAACATAAAGGAAAGCTTCTTAACATAGGTTTTAGCAAGATATTTTTGGATCGGATCCCCACAGAACACGCAACAAAAGCAAAAATAGACAAATGAGATTAAAGTAAAAAGCTCCTGCAAGGAAAACAACCAGCAGAGTAAAGAAACAACTTTCAGAAAATATTTGCAAACCATACATCTGATCAAGGGCTGATATTGAAAGTATACAAGGAACTAAAATAACTCAGTGACAAAAAAAAAAAATTCTTTAAATGGGCAAAGGACCCAGATAGACATTTCTCAAAAAGAAGACATACAAATGGTCAACAGATACATAAAAAAAATGTTCAACATCACCAATCATCAGGGAAATGCAAATCAAAACCACAATGAGACATCATCTCACATCTATTAGGATGTTTTTTATAAAAAGACAAAAGATAATGAGTATGAGAAAAGATGTGAGAAAGATGGGAACATTTGTACACTGTTGGTGAGAATACAAAATGATACAGCCATTATAAAAAAAACAGTCAGGAGGTTCTTCAATGAATTAAAAATAGGCAGCACATATAGCTCAGTGGGTAGGGCACCTGCCACATATACCAAGGCTGGTGGGTTAGAACCTGGCCCGGGCCAGCTAAACAACAATGACAACTGCAACAAAAAGATAGCCAGGCATTGTGGCAGGTACCTGTGGTGCCTACTCAGCTACTTGGGAGGCTGAGGCAAGAGAATCATGTAAGCCCAAGAATTTGAGGTTGCTGTGAGCTGTAACACCACCGCACTCTACCAAGGGTGACATAGTGAGACTCTGTCTCAAAAATAATAATAATCATCAAAAATAGACTAGCAATACCACTTCTGGGTATATATCCAAAGCATTTAAAATTAGTATATCAAAGACATGAAGGCTATGTTAACCAGTTGGATGAAAGTATTTCAAATTGTATACAGAAACAGTACACTGTACCCCATGATAGTATTAATGTACACTATTATGGTTTAATTTTAAAAAAAAACCAGTGTGTCAAAGAGACATCTGCACTTCCATGTTCATTATAGCCCTACTCACAATAGCCAAAATATGAGATCGACCTGAGTGTCCATCAGCAGATGAATGGATACAGTAAATATGGTATATGTGTATATGCATGCACATACAGTGGAATACTATTTAACCTTAAAAAGAAGGCTATACTTGAGGCAACACAAAGGAACCTGGAGGATGTTATGCTAAGAGAAATAAGCCAGATACTGCAACATGAATAATTGCATAGAATCTCATTTTATGTAGAATCTGAAAAAATCAGACTCACAGAAGCAGAGAGTAGAATGGTGATTCCCAAAGGCTGGGGCAGGGTAGCAGGAGCAGGGGGTACAGGGGAAGAGGGCAGGGAGTTATTTATCAAAGGGTTCAAAATTTTGATTAGGATGAGGAAGTTCTGGAGACCTATTGTGCAGCACAGTGACTACAGTTACTAATAATGTATTGTATCCTTGACAATTGCTGAGAGTGGATTTGGTGGGATTGCAAACTAATACAGCCTCTATGGAAAGAAGTATGGAGAATCCTCAAAAAGCTCAAAATAGACCTTCCATTTGATCCCACACTCCCATTTCTAGATATCTACTTAAAAGAAAGAAAATCATTTTATCATAAGGACATTTGCACTGGACAGTTTGTCACAGATCAATTTATAATCACCAAATGTGGAATCAACCTAAGTGCCTGTCAACCCAGAAATGGATTGGAGAACATTCTCCTTAGTAAAATATCACAAGAATGGAAAAGCAAATATCCAATGTATTCAATACTAATGTGAAACCAGTAGACGAACTAATACATGCCCACACAAGAGAAAAACTCAATTTAACTCAAGTTGGGGGCAGTGAGGAGGGGGGGGAAATGAGGAGAGAGGTGGACTGGGGTGCTCCGCCATAACGGACACGATGTAAAGGTATACGGCACACCTCCTGTGTGCGGAGCACAACTATAACAGGGACCTTACCTAACAGACGCAAATATTGTAACCTAACCATTTGTATTCATTAACCTCATGTTAATCTGAAATGTTAAAGAAGAATAATTTTTTTAGAAGATTATGAATTATGGGTGGAGGGAGGGGGATTCGAGGGTTCACTTCTGTGGTTCATCTTACAAGGGTACAAGTGAATCTTTCTATGAGTAGAATATGAATGTTTTAACACAATAACTAAGAAAGTTACATGAAGGCTATGTTCAGAAAAAAAAAAAGAAGAAGAAGATTATGAATTCTCTTAGCTGGGCATAGTAGTGGGAGTTTATAGTCCCAGCTACTCAGAAGGTTGAGGCAAGAGGTTCTCTTGAGCCCAGGAGTTTGAGCTCACACAACCTTGCTGTGAGCTAGGTTGATGTGATGGCACTCTACCCAAGGCAACAAAGTGAGAATCTATCAAAGAAGGAAGGAAGGAAGGATGGAGGGAGGGAGGGAGGAAACAGCGGGGGTGGGGGGGGAGGAGAGGGGAAGGAAGGGAAGGGAAGGGAACAGAAGGGAAGGGAAGGGAAGAAAGAAGATAGATCGTGAATTCTCAAAAGAGAAATCTCAAACACCATGACACTTGGCTTAAGTTGTGGTCTCAGGGCCTTCAAGGTGTCCCTGAAATCACACCACTTAGACAGCTGCCATCTCATCTGTACCTAAAGCGCATGGGAGAGCCTTTGAGAATTCTCAGCTCGTGAATCCCAGCAATGGAAGATGCTCCTACCCTAAATCAAACACAGAGGGAAGAGGATAGAGACCCTCTGGTAAATGGAGGAAAGACCCAGCCAGGCATTAAAGGAAGAAGGGATCAAAGAGCAGGTGCCTAGGTAAGGGCTCAAAAAAAGAGAGGATGGGGGAGAAGCTATCCATACTCAAGTGCAGACAAACAAACCTGCACATGCACACAATCAAAGGGAAAGCGTCAGCGGAGACCACAAATGAAATTTAAAGTTGTTATGGCAACCAGAACAGGTGGGTGGGCACTTGTGCCCACTGAATTTACAAAATTAAAGTAAGCATTGCATTTGCTAGCTAATTAAATAATGCCTTCTAAATATTTCTAATCCCCCCAGCCATCAAGCATGAAGGAGGGCAGAGAATTGCAGAGCCCAAGCTCTCATTAATTTATTCTGGGGTCTAGAAACATTCCTCATCGGGCGCTATGAAAGTGGGGAGAAGGTGGGGGTGCTGGGGAGGGGGATGGGGCAGCTTGAGGACATCCTTTTCGTAACATTGAGCCAAAGCTCATTTCAGGCAGAGAACAAGCAAAGCGCAGACTCTGCTCAGAGCCTCCCAGGAGAGGAAGGGGTAGGACAAGGCAAGGTCAGCCCTACAGTGTGTCCTAGGCCTAGGTCATCGTGTGGTCTCCTGCCCCTCACCCCAAACCAGAACTGCAACAAAGAGAACGTAGGTGACAGTTGGGTCCCAAGGGTTTTGCAGAGACCAGAGCCCCAGTCCTCTGTAAAGACATTGTGAAGCTCAAAGAAACCTGGCAAATAAGGCCACTAGCTGGAGGAAACAATTTTCTTTTTGGTGTGTGTGGAGGTGGGGTGAGTATTGGTTCTTTGAAAAATGAAAGGAAAAGAAACCTCTACAAGGAATAAGATGCGCCATCTTAGCTGGTCTTCCCGCGGGAAATAAATTACACATAACACTGTATACAAACACGGCTCCAAACACAAACCCAGCTGGCTGAACGGGGGCACTTGTCTCCCTGGGGAAATAAATTCCAACATCTATATATCTCTATCTATAGATACATGCACAGAAAAGGTCATACCGTGTCTCCTTCAGTGCTCCTTTCACTTGAAATTAAACAATAATTGTTTCAGTGTTTAGTCTCCAGCAAAGAGAAATCAGCAGTGCAGTAGCTCACCTAAACACACCGGCCACACGCGGTTTCTTGTTATGCCCGTGGGCAAAGGGAGGGTGCAGAGCTCCAGGATGCGGGAGCATGTGTGATGTGGGCATCCCAGGAGGCCCCCAGTGCAAAGAATCCAGCCGGGAGCAGGGACTTCTGAGTGGCCCCAGAGGCAGCTAAAACTGCTCCAGTATTTCCTGTTTCCATGTTAGTGGTGGTGACGGGTGGGGGTATGTGTGTGGATCTGTGGGAATTTACATGTGTTTGCCCCCCAAGCCAGGACAGATCCTCAGCTTTTCTTCCACAACTGAAACCAGCCTGCTTGCAACTGTAAGTTCCACTGAATATGAAAGCTTTGGACCAAAGTAATCTCATTTTACAGATGAGAGACTGAAGTCCGGAACTGGGGACAAAAATGAATGTAAGCTCCATGCGGGCAGCATAACGTGCCTTTTGCTTACTGTCGTGAACAGTACCTGGCACGTGGGGAAAGAAGTAGGGAGAGAAGAGGGAGGGAACACTGGGCATCTCTCCCTGTCCCTGTTTTCTCTGCTAAACCAGAGTGTCACGTGCAGGAGCCACGGCAAGGTTGTGCTTAGATTCTGAATGGAGTCAGAAGGGTGGCCTAGGGGGCATTAGAGCGTGGTGCAGGGTTCCATCCAACCTGGAGGGCTCTTTCCTCTCCCGTTCACAGAACCACTTCCTCTGAGACCCCCGCATGAACCTCCCCTATCACCTCCCGAATCACCCTCTCTTCTGGAATTCCTCCTGCGTTTGTGTGCTGCCCAGTCGGAGCTTTATGCGGCCCTTCCCTTTCTCTCCCACGCAAGCTTACACCTCACCACAGACTGCCAGTTGCCTGTTTGTGGGTGTGCATACGTACGTATCCACTTTGTCTCTCCGGCAAACACGCGAGCATATGTCTGCATATGTCTGGGACAGTGCTGTGTGCACAGAAAGGCGTCAGCAAACGCTTGATGGGTTGACAGCTGATGCATGAACCAGCAGAAGCACTGGGGATTTCCAGGGGGCAGGAGTCAGGCCCAGGAAGAGTGTGTGGGAAAGCCGATTCCGGCTCTGCAATGGGTGTCTGCTCCAATCTGACACTTTAAACAGCATCCGGCACATCCAGATTTGCAGCCTGGTTTTAAAGGCATCATAGTCATTTCTGCCTCAGCTCAGGAATCCCTCCAGGTTCACGTTCAGTGCGCAAGTCTAACCTTCCCTGGCAAAGGCTGCCCCATCTGGCTCCTCTTACAGAGCCCCGGTTAACCTTGGACCTGGGAATCATGGGATGAGGTCTCCAGAGGTTGCCTCCATGACCCCACAAGCTGACACTTGGGTCAAGCCTCTGTGCTGTACCTGGAAACCAGGATTCAGTCAGACTGGCACCTCAAAACCCCCAGTCCCTGTGTCCTGGGGAGCAAAGATCATCAGTACATAGGTCCCTCACAGCTGGGAAATGGGAGCAGCACCATGACCTTGGAGCCCAGGCCCAAACTGAGCAGCCCTGTGAGCCCCAGTCAGTAACCCCAATGCCTGCTGGATCAGCTGTCCTTGTCAGAACTGGCCAGCCAGGTCAGCCCTGCCTGTGTCCTGGTGAGGCAGGGCTGCTCTCAGCCTGCCGCTGGCATGCTTGTTCTGGTCAAGCCCTGTCCTTCCCTATCAGCTCTGGCTCAAGCCCCAGGGAAGAAGAAAGGAGAGGTCAAGACTAGAGGAGATGTCACTTCCGTGAAGTCCAGCGTCAAAGGCAAAGGAGAGGGGCTGCCTAACCCTCATCACTGCTCTACCCTGTCATCACTGCCTCGCCTCCCTTCCCAGCTCATGGGGACAGGGAGAAAGACAGTATACACAGAACAGGCGGAACAGGGCAGCGTATCAGTTGCACACAGACAACTTGATATGGGCCAAACCCATGGTTATGCCTCATGACAGACCTGGACAAAACGTGGGTGGTGGGCGGTCCACTAATCCCCTTAACTCTGTGTATCTGCTCTGTGCCTGAACAAGCATGGCCCAGCCTCTACTTCACAGAGCTCCCTCTCTAGTAAAAGATTGTTTTTGACAATTCTGCATAGCAGGGGCTTTGACAGGGAAAGATGAGATGCAGTAGGACCCACGTGGGGAGGGCACAGGAATACAGACTCCTAGGACAGCTTTCCCTCCAGATCAAACAGGCAGTCAGACACCCAGCAATGGGGTATGGGGGCTGCACATGGAGCACACACCTGGGTCTAGGTTCCAGCTCTACACCTATTAGCTGTGTGACTTTGGGTGTGTCACTTACCTTTTCTGTGCCCTAGTATCCCTCCATAAAATGGAGATAAAAGTACCTAAGTCAGAGGGGTGTTGCAAGAATTAAACGAGAACGCGAATAAATGAAAACACCAAACACAGAATAAGCTCTCAGTCAAGGTCAGCTGTTATCATTGCCATTGTTAACAGCATTGTGTCCACTATTAACTACTCACAGCGATCATAGCAGTAGTAATGGTAGGCAGCCTGGGTGGGGTAGTAAGGGCCAGGGGGAGGGACCAGGGGGAGCAAGGGGGAACAAGAGGTCCTACCTAGCAATGCTCCTAGGAGGAAAGGCCATCAATTCGTTCAGGTGAGGACTGTCCCTTGGTGCCTGGCACCATGGGCGGCCATGCTTGTTAACTCAGTGGGTGAAAGTAGGATCCCAGGCTACAGACTGGCCACAGCCACAGGAAAACAGATAAGCAGGCCTGAGCCCCATGGCCTGAGAAGAGGAAAAGATTTTCCTTCTGCATCTGGCAGGAGGCTCAGGTATGTTTTTCTATAAATCCCTCTAGACCCCAATAAGCAGCAGTAGGAAAGACAGACAGAGGAATAAGGGGGCACTGGGTCCCCATGGGGAACAGTGGGAAGAATCCCACACCCAGCACCAGGCCTGACCTCCAGGGGGCTGCCATGAGTGGGAGAAAAGGCCCTGTCTCCCAGCCTCATGCTGTGCCCAAATGGGATGTAAAGGACAATCCCATGAGGTCAGCAGATGGGACAGAGGATGCCTCAGGGCAAAGGCTGGAACACAAGGCCAGTCGTGTTTCCCCAGAGTCAAAGCCACCGCACCACTTCCCCCATCCCAGCCCCATGGTCAGGAAGAATTGGCCGCTTTGTGCTCCCCAGCCAGAGGTCATGGGGCACCTCTTCCAAGGCTCTCTTTATGTGTGGGGCTTGGACCCAGGGCTTCCTGCTAGCCAGGACAGCCTGGCTCAACGGAGCCCATTGTTCATCATGGGGGCAGGAGTAGAGGCTGATTGGGGGGGCACTCAGGCCCAGTCATTTGAACCCCTCTGTCCTGCAGCCTTATGTTGTGGCCTCACTTGGGAAGCATCCATGGGCTGCCTCTGAGGGCTTCCGAGCTACAGGCTTTCTTCCATCAGTAGTCAGGGGACACCCACAAATATACCCCCCCCCATAGTGTTAGAATTGAGAACAAAAGTGCCTTACTGGCCCCCACACTTCATGCCTCCTACCAAACCCTCATTTAGATTTTCAGTAGCCCTGGGAAGGAGCTGTCAGGACTCCAGTTCTCGCCCCCCAACAACTGTGTATTGCCTTGCTTGTCTGAGCTGGTGCTGTCACTAAATTTCCTCCTGCATTAACCCCACCTTGGCTGTAACCCACCAGCTCCTACCTCCAACCTCTGTCACAAAGCCATCCCCTATACTAGCCTTGAAGGCTAGACTAGACTTTGTCTTAGCTCTGCCTTTTGGCCTTTGCCCAGCAGGGTGACCTACAGCCCATTCACATGAAGCAATCATCCTCAACATCCCTTTTCCCACTTTGAGTATTAGGAGCACCCCCTTTCTTCCTTGGGAGCATCCATTTGGGGAAAATGAATCATGTGGCTAACCCCCCATATGGGCTACCCTCAGGAGCTCCCACCTGCTCCTTGCCTGTAGAGAAACCTCAAGCCCAAGTGGCACCCTTCCAGGGATGGTCACTCTCACCATGCCCAGCCACACTGGGGAGCAAGAAGCAGAGGGCAGGCTCTATCCCATTGAGTAAATGAGAAGACTTAAGGCAGAGAGAATGTGAACTGCTCAACTCACTGAATCTCTTAGCAGCAGGACTCAAACTATGCAAGGATCCTACACCAGATGTTTTCACCAAACCAAGACATTTTCCTGACCACATAACCCACCATATCTCACATGCAGGCTGCACTACCCACGTGGGGCTTACCTTGCTGTGTGTCGTTGCTCTTGCATTGTTTCATATATAATGGGTTCTCTTAATAGTTGAAGGTGTTAACAAATGGAAAAACATACCACGCTCATGGCTGGGAAGAATCAACATTGTTAAAAGGTCCATATACTCAAAGCAATCTACAGATTTAATGCAATCCTTATACAAGCACCATTGTCATAATTTAAAGACATTGAAAAAATATTTCTTCATTTTACATGGAATCAGGAAAAATCTCAAATAGCCAATACATTACTCCAAACAAATCATGAGGTATCATGTTACCAGACTTCAGGCTATACTATAAATCGATAGTGATCAAAACAGCATGGTACTGGCACAAAAACAGAGAGGTAGATTTATGGAACAAAATAGAGAGCCAAGAGATGAACCGAGCTGCTTATTGTCATTTGATCTTTGATAAGCCTATCAAAAACATCCAGTGGGGGAAAGACTCCCTATTTAACAAATGGTCACTGGCTGATGACCTGTAGAAGACTGAAACTGGACCCCACCTTTCACCATTAATAAAAATTGATTCTCAGGCAGCACCTGTGGCTCAAAGGAGTCGGGCACTGGCCCCATACGCCAGAGGTGGCGGGTTCAAACCCAACCCCAGCCAAAAACTGCAAAAAACAAAAAAAATGGATTCTCACTCCATAAAAGATTTAAACTTAAGACATGAAACTATAAAAATACTAGAAGAGAATGCAGGTAAAACACTTGAAGAAATCAGCCTAGGAGGATATTTTATGAGGTGGACCCCCTCCCTCGGGCAACTAAAGCAACACCAAAAATGCATTACTGGGATCTGATCAAACTAAAAAGCTTTTGCACAGCCAAGAGCACAGTAAATAAAGCAAACAGACAACCTTCAGAATGGGAGAAGATTTTTGCAGGTTATGCTTCCGACAAAGGTCTCTCTACAGAGAACTCAAACTAATCAATAAGAAAAGAATAAATAACCCCATTTCTATGTGGGCAAGAGACTTGAACAGAAAATTCTCTGAGGAAGACAGACGCGTGGCCTACAAATACATGAAAAAATGCTCATCATCTTTAATCATCAGAAAAACGCAAATCAAAACTTCAGTAAGATTAGCCCACATAACAAAATCCCAAAACTACAGATGTTGGCATGGATGCAGAGAGAAGGGAACACTTCTACACTTCTGGTGGGAATGCAAGCTAATATGATCTTTTTGGAAAGAAGTTTGGAGAACACTCAAGGAACTAAAAGTAGACCTACCATTCAATCCCGCAATTTCTCTACTAGGTATATACCCAAATGATCAAAAATCATTTTATAACAAAGACATTTATACCAGAATGTTTATTGCAGCCCAATTCATAATTGCCAAGACATGGAAACAGCCCAAGTGCCCATCAACTCATGAATGGATTAACAAATTGTGGTATGTGTACACCATGGAACACTATGCAACCATAAAAAAAGATGAAGACTTCACATCTTTTATGTTTACCTGGATGGAGTTAGAACATATTCTTCTTAGTAAAGCATCTCAAGAATGGAAGAAAAAGTATTCAATGTATTCAGCCCTACTATGAAACTAATTTATAGCTTTCATATGAAAGCTATAATCCAATTATAGCCCAAGAATATGGGGCAGGGGAGAGGGACAGGAGGGGAGGGAGAGGGTGGGTGGAGAGAGGGTGATTGGTGGGGCCACACCTATGGTTCATCTTGCAAGGGTACGTGTGAATCTTTCTAAATGTAGAATATAAATGTCTTAACACAATTTTTAAAAGTTTCCAACATACTCAACATACTCAGTACTACTATGAAATCAATATGTAATCACCTACACATTCATACAAATGGTAAAACATAACTATAGTCCAGAAAGTATAAGGGAAGAGGAGAGAGAGGGAGGGAGGGAGGGAGGAGGCAGGAGAAGGGAAGGTATTTGGGGGGACCTCACCTAATGTGCATAATGCAATGGTACATTTTAAAACTCTTAAGAAAAGAGTATAATTGTCTTGCCACAACAAATAAGTAAGCGAGGTGATAGATGTGTTAATCAGTTTGATGTAAGCATTTCACATTGTATATCAAATCAGTACACTGTGCCCCATAAATGCATCAAAGTACATAGTTATGATTAAATTTTTTTAAAAATTATATGTGTATATATATATATATATATATATATAATGGGTTCTCTTATCTCAGGTGATACTGTCACAGAGCTTAGAAACTGTGGCTTCTCCTTTTCGCAGCCTAGGTACAGAGGACCTGCTCAAGAAATACTTCCAAAATCAATTTGAATGTTGCTGGGTCCTATCACTCCAGGGAGCTCTCTAGAAGTCTGGGGGGTGCTTGTGCAACACAGATTGATGATGGGTAATAAGAAAGTGTGCTCTCCCTAAACTGCCTTTCAGCTCCTCTGCCATGTCCTACCCAAGCTGCCTGGGTCAAGGCCATGCATGGAGAGGAACCCCCTCCAAGAAGACCAAGAGCCCACCACAGAGATATTGGATTCATGGACAGGGCATGCCAGTTGCTTTCGAGAAAGGTCTCAAGCCTCCATTCCAAATTTATTCCAACTTCTCAAGCCCTAGTGTAGATTGGACTGCTGGTGTCAACTTTTGGGGACAGACCAGTACTATCACACCCTTTCTCCCTACCCACCATAGTTTACACAAAAATCACTGATACAATGTAGCCTTCCTAGCTTTCCCTGCTTAATCCCTACAGGATATGAGGCCTCAGGAAATTCTCTTCCCTTCTCTGAGCCTTAGACTTCTCATCTGTAAAATGGGAGGGTTGGGCTAGACCAGCACTGCCCAATGGAAATATAATGCAAAATCGTGCATGTAATTTTAAATTTTCCATTACCCACATTAAAAAAGTGAAAAGAAGTATGTGGAATTAATTCCAATAACATATATCATTGGATGTCATGTATACAACATATTATCATTTCAACATATAATCAACATAAAAATTAATGAGATAAGTTTACCTTTTTTTCATACTGAGTAATAAAACCTGGAATGTACTTTATATCCGCAGCACAGGTTAATTTAAAAGTCATATTTCAAGGGCTCACGAGCCACAACGTAGTAACAAGTAGCCTCTCTATTAAACACAGCAAGACTAGATAACCCAAAGGTCCTTTCTAATTCAGATGGCCCAGGATTTTTGTGTTCAGGGCTCCACACCTTGCTGGACACCTGACTCTCCATCTCCAGACTCTGCCCACCTGCTGGCAAAGAGACACAATGCCACCTCCTGCCCTGCTGAGCCATCCACACCCTCCCTTTATTGGCTGGTGCAGACCCTGTGCTCTCCAGATATGAGGGCTGGCTTGCCTGGACTTTCACCCAAGCCACAGGAGTCCTGCCTGGTGCCTGTCTCAGCCCACAGTGGGAGCTTGGTTTCCAAGTCCCACCTTGCCCCACTGCCCATCCCACTCAGAACCTCTCCCCAGGGCAGCCACTAGATTCCCACACAGCTCAGCAGACAAGCCTGGGAACAGCACAAGGAGGCAGGTGTTGGTCTTATGTTTCCTTAAGACCCTAACTCGGAGGTGCAGGTGATGAACAACTGGGGGACAAGATAAGACAGTGTATGCTAACACGATGAATTGGACACACGCCGTCAGAAGCCATCCCAGTCGGGGTCTCAGCAGGAAACAGATGGCCTGCTCAGGCTGGATAATTGAGAGTTTAATGAGAATACGATTTTAAAATATGTGGGAAGGGTTTAGGGAAATCCACAAGGTTTTAGAATAATGTGTACCACTCCCCTTGGCCTCAAGAGGCCAAAGGAAGAAGACACTGAGGAAACCAGAGAAGACAGCCGTACAAAGGGGCCCCCAGAACAAGAGGGGCTGCCACCTGAGGCAACCCCTAGGGAATAAGCATGCATTCTCAGCTCACTCTTTTCCTACCCTCTGACCCAGCTGGTTCTTCCTATTGGCTAAACCCCACCCAAAGCCAGAGGCAAGAGAGTCCCTGGAGGTCAGACTCCGAGCACAGAGTGCGTTGAAGTGAATGGGCAGGGAACGAATGAAGTTGTCCAATGGGCGATAGGAGGACAGCACAGGTAGCAAGTGCCAGAGAGATCTGAGTTACCTCCTTCTTCCCCTGGGGGAAGGTTCTGGAGGCTGAGTGCATTTGGGGGAGATAAGGAAGAAGACCCCTTCAACCTGGATAGAGGATCAAAGGCAGATGGCCTGAGCCAAGGCAAACAGTTGGGGGTCAGTGTGAGGCCCAAGGGGAAGGGGGACTAGACTTTGAAATTGCTACAGGGACCTAAAAGTCCCCCTTCCTTCACCAGCCCCAAGATAATGAAACCCCAGGCTTTCCTCCTAGAAACAGCAGACTTGAAATAGGCTCCTAAAAGACAGAAAAGGCCTTAGAAGGGCAGAGAGGAAGGAGAAGAGTTGATGTTTGATACGTCCTCATGAAGCCTAGAGATGGCAAAGGAGACAGGTGCCTCATAGTCCAATACAGAAGGATAAATAGTCCCCATCTCTAGATATAGCCCAGGAGAATAAAGGTATCAGAGCAGTATCTAGAATGGTTATAAGTATGGCACCTTCCATGAGATTCTTACAAATTAGCTTGTTTGATTATCTCAAAAGCCAATATGAAGGAAAAGTCAATAGCTAGGGGAGAGATAACAGGTGCAGTGAACACCAGCTATGTGCCATACACTCTGTATAACATTATAACATTACACTCTGTATAACATTGTGCACGTCATGAGTCCACAGTCCCATTATTCCCATTATACAGAGATGAAAACTAAGGATCAGAGGGTGAAATGATTTGTTCCAGGTCAGAGACCCATAAATAAAATGGAACTGAGACCCAAGTGCTGATTCTAAATGGTTATGTAATTCCCACTCTCACCAAATAATGAGGGGAGAATGTGAGCCAGTGCCAAATGAGACCCTGGATACATATTGCTTTGTGAGAGGACAAAGCACTGAGTAATTAAGGCATTATTGTTACAGGGGTCGGGGGCAGAGTATGGGCTGCAGACAACAGGTGCTTGGGTTCAGAGAGCTGTACCCTAGAAGAACAGGTGAGAATCAGTCTCATGGCAGAAGCAAGACATGAGCTAAGGTCCTTGCCCACCTAAGTCAGGTTTCCATGGAAACCAAACTTCCTCTGCTGGGAGCCCTGATCCACCCTCCTCCACCTCTCACAGAGGGGAGCCTCCACCCTCACTCACCCACAGGCCACAAGAGGAGCCCACCACCACCACCTAAGAGAGCACTCACAATCCAAATGTCTGTTCCATGCAGAAAAACAGGATTTCCAGGGTATAGGAAGACATAGAGGGCTTAAATTTAGAGTCTGTGTGCCCTGACAGCTAGTCCCTGCTGCCGAAAAGAATGAACTGATGAATGACCTTCAGGTCACTATGCCCAACCATCGAGCATGGAGAGGAGCGGTGACATGCATGTTCTATTCAGGTCCATTACATCTTTATCTTAGTTACAAAAAAAAAAAAAAGGAATGCTTGTTAGGACAGACGTTCCTATTTGTAACATCTTTGGTTTGGAAATTCAGGTCATCATTTCTTATTTAGGCTGTGTCTGCAATAGAGAAGCACCAGATGGGGAAAGGGTCAGCCAGTGTTCCTGTCGGTTTCATGACTGATTTAGCCAATATGGTTTGTCTGAGCCAATGTGATTTGGTATTTAAACAAGGGGGGGGCAGGAGAGAAGATGGCAACAAGAGAAGAAGGGATAAACAGACCACATGACAGCTCCTCTAAGGTGCTAACGGGGCCCAGCCAAGGAGCAGCCTCTGGGTGGGCCCCCCAGGGCTCTGAACCTTGCCTGAATGCATGTCAGAATCACCTGGAGAGCCCAGAAATAGCACCAATGCCTGGACCCTGCCCTTGGAGAGTCCAATTTAGAGGTCTGAAATGAGGCCAGAAATTAGTATTATTTCACATTGCAAGCATAGCCAGAATTGAGCCCACCCTCTCTCTCTGAAGCCCCCCTCTTCCCCTCTCTTCTTCCCCATTCCTGGTTTCTAGGGCCACCAACTTCACAAGCAGGATCACTGCTCTCTACCTAAAAAGGTGTCCAACAATTTTGATTCTAAAACCAGAAGCCCCACATCCCAGAAGACCCCCTCAGACCTCGGTAAACAGGGAGGACTAATTCTTGAGTTGCCAGCTCACCCGACCCTGGCAACCTCTCTTCTCAACCCTCCCCACCCCAGAGTTCAGAGCCTGTCTTCCTCTTTGATCTTCCCTGCTCCTCCTGAGCTGCAGGGACTCTCCTGAGAGCCCATCAGCACTGGGGTGGCCTCCAGTTTTTGTCCTGGACCCTGGCGGCAGCCCAGCCCTCCTCCTGCTCTGCCCTGGGGTACCCTACACACTTGAGAAGGGACAGAGGTAGGGTGGAGGGCCATGTGGTTGGTGCCCCGGGCTGATTTGCCCCACATCTGAAATTGCACTGTTGGTGCTAATGTGTTACTTCCCATGGTCCTGGGGTTTCTAAATCCAGAAGCCATTTACTAAGCAATGTTCATATTTATTTGTGAAATTATATGGACCTTTATAGCACACTTACAAAGAGGAATAAATCCCTGTTCACATGGCCCAATTTGTTGTTCTAACCTGACACTTCCATGTCATAATCACCTTTCTTTCATCTGGTTATGGCCAAGGCTGTTAAGAATTTATTAGAGGCATTTTATAATGTGCTTTACAAGACATTGTGGCTGTGGCTTTGTTTATGGACAAGAGAGGGAGGGATGGAAGAAAAGGGATGGGGAGAGAGAATACTGAGAGCAGGTGACAGAACAAGCTTCTGCGCATCCGAAGGCATCAACCAGGGATGAGTTCAATAGGATTCCTCTTTCCACCCACAACTCCTGATCCCGCCTCTGCTCACCCACCACTTGCAAAACTTTGATCTTTCACTTCTACAATATTATTGATCTTCAGAGATAGAAATGGGGGGGAAAAAAGACACAGACATCAAGGAGATTTTAATATAAGACAAGGGATGAAGGGACCTCCTTTTTAGCTGGTAAAATATCAAAAAGCTTTGCAAGAAGTGAACTTTCCACCCTCTGGTTCTTTCTACCAAAGAAGGAGAAAATAAATGGGAGGCAACCTTTGCCAGAGTCTTCCAGGCCCTTTCTGAGGGTGGGAGACAGCTTCCGTGGTGGCTGACTCAATCTTTCCCAGGGAAAGGCATCCAGATGAAGAGCCCCAGAATGCACTTGACAAAGATCTACCTTAAACTCAGGAGTCAGAATGGGCAAGCCCAGCTCACCCTCGGGGAGCTTGCTGATGAGGAAGAGGCACATTTGCAAGCTGGCTACAGCTCCGTGGGCCAGACATGCTCATGGAGTTGTATACAAGCAGTGATGGTGGGCGGCACCTGTGGCTCAAAGGAGTAAGGCACCGGCCCCATATGCCGGAGGTGGTTGGGGTCAAACCCAGCCCGGGCCAAAAACTACAAAAAAAAAAATAATGATCATGATGATAAACAGTGATGGCAACAAGAACAGAAACAATAGTTTTCTGGATCGGGAAAATCAGACCAAGCTTCACTGACCTTTGTGCCTTGAGCTCTAGGCCTTAAGAGAATAACGTTCTAGGGAGGGCCAGGCTTTCCATCAGAAAGCAGCCTGCAGATGGCGGTACAAGTGCTTGGAGATAGTCATTTCTTCAGTAAATGGTATCTCAGCATGGTCAAGTGCCAGAGGCTTTTTTTTTTTTTTAAGAGACTGAGGTCTCACTGTGGTGCCCAGGCTGGGCTCCAGGGATCCAGGATCCTCCCTGAGTAGCTGGGACTACAAGCATGTGCCACCGCTCCTGGCACCAGAGGCTTTTTTGGCTGAGACCTGGAGCCTGAAGAGAACCCAGCCAAGCAAAGACCCAAGAAGACACAGTCAATCCGAAGCTCCCACCTGAGGAACAGGAAGGAGCCCACCGTAGCTGCACAGCTGTTCAAGACAAAACTGAGAAGGTGGCCCCGAACCAGGAGCAAGCGAGAAACTGATGATTCAGGAAGACGCCACACAGAGGGAGGGAAGTCCTGGGGACCGCAGAGCACCCTCGGGTGCCCTGGCCTTTGGGAGGACCAGGGAGGCAGAGCATGGGGATGGAGGGGCTGGCAGTGTGGAAGGCAGTAATGGTTTCTGGGCCAAGATGGAAACGGGGAACATCATTTGCTTCAAAAAGATAAAGTTTTGACCTATTCAGAAAGATAGGGGGACAAGTAGAGGCTGCAGTTCAGGAGAGAGGTAACGAGGTCCTGAGCAGGGGACTGCCCAGGGCTGTCCGAGGTTCCCCTTGCTACTGTAACAAAGGCTAGAACTTGAGGGGCTTCAGACATGGGTTTATTATGTCACAGTCCTGGAGGTGGGAAGTCCAAAATGGGTTTCATGAAGTTAAAATCAGATGCTGGCAGAGTGTTATTCCCTTCTGGACACTTTAAGTGGGAATCCATTTCCTCATCCTTTCCTCCTTCCCAGGGCCACCTCTCACCCCCTACACATGGCCCTTCGCTCATGGGTCTGGCCCTCTCCACCTTCAAAGCCATCAGTGCAGCATCTTCAAATATCTCTCTGACTCTCCTGCCCCCTCTTCCACATTTAAAGAACCCTTGTGATTATGTTGGGCCCACTCGGATAATCCAGGACCATCTCTCTAATTTAAGGTCAGCCGATTCCATTTGCAACTTTAATCCTCCCTCACCATGTACCAGATATAGTCACAGGTTCTGGGAATTAAGACATGGACATCTTTGAGGGGGGCTGTTATTCCATCCACCACAGAGATGGATCAGGAGACTGTGCATGGAGGTATAATTAACTGATTTCGGCAAGGCTGAGTAAGGGGACGCATCCCTGTGTAATGGGGAGAAAGGGAGTTCAGGATCAGATAGAGGTGGGTGCATCAACCGTCTCTGCAACCCACCATCCAGGCCAAGGCCAAGCATCTCACCTTAACGCCAGGTCTCAGGGTCCTCATCTGTTAAAGAACAGTAACAGCATAAGGAAATGAGGAATTTGGAGAAGCATAAGCGTAAGGAACTCTGCGGCACTAGTGGCAGCAAGCCTTCACTCAGTTCTGTCCCAGTTCCACAGCAGGGCCAACAGAGAGGGGAGGGAGAAGGCCTTCAGGGCCCTTGCTGGGGACTCGGCAGGGGTTGCGTCCTCTAAGAAGCCAGGCACAATGAGTACCCCCTTCTCTGGGCTCACACAGCCAGGATTCAGGAGCTGCTGGATGCCCCCAAGACACCGCATTGTCTTCTGTTTCTCTGTCTTTCCCCAGGAGCCTGTAGCAGGTGGGGAGGATTTCAAGAGCAGCCTTAGGGTTTCAGAAGTCAGGGAGATGCTTCCCATCAGATAGCAGGAAGCTCCATTTTTTCTGCAGGTCAATGACTTTTAATAATTCTCTACAGACTTAGACATCCAATTAAAACTCTTCAAGGGCAAACACTGGGCCACATCCATCTCTGTGGGCCAAGAACTTAGCACTGGGCAGCATGATTAGGGATTGAAAGGAAGGAAAGGAAGGAGGAAAGAAATGAGAGTGAGGGAAGGAGGAAGAGGTGGGGGAGAACGAAAAACAGGTGGGGAGATGGGAAGGGAAAGAATGAATGAGCAGCAAGATTGCTGGAGTTGGGGGGCCTTTCTGAGCCTGTAGAAAGCATTTCAGGTCCCCAATTTTTAGATAGAACCCAGGCCGTGTTCTCTCTGCCAGTGGATCACAGGCATCTCAGCACCACAGAATCTAAAGGCCACACTGGGCATTTTCACTGACCAGAGCCCAGGATTGAAGCCTGCATGCACCTGACCCTGGCCGTGGGCAGACCTGGAAAGTCTCCCGAACCTTGGGCAGAGCCATCCAGTAAGTGTAAAGAGGAGAGCAGAGACCAAGGCCCCCACGCAGCCCCGAGAAATCCTCCTGCTGCTTCCCCCACCTGTGGCGGTGCATCCCCAAGGTCAGCGGCAGCCTCTGCCCAGCTGGGTCCTAGAACCAACCTGGGGCTTTATGACAGCTATTTCCACGAGCCCCACAGTTCAGACCCTGGGTTTGTTCATGTTGTGTGTATCATATTTTCCTTACCCTCTCTTGGGAAATAATGCCACAGGGAAATCAGATGGCTGGGTCTGTGGCGACGCAGAACATGCCACTGAACCCCTTGAAAAGGGACTAAACATCCTTCCTTTTGACTGGAAGGCTCCTGACACCCCCTGAATCCCCTCCATCCTCAACTCTCCCTGATGACCCCACCATGAGGCCACCTGTCCTAGAGCAAGATGATGTTCCAGGGCTTTCTAAGGAGCTTCCACTCAGACTCCCAAAGGTTCACCCGCACCCTGCTCACGTCCTGTGACGTGAAGGAGACAATTGCTCTGAGTCCCATTTAGCAGGCAGGGAAACCAAGGCACTGGGCACTGCCCTGCTTTCTCCTCCTTCACTCCCTTCATGCTCTGAGCCATCTCCCTCCCTCTCATCCCTGGTAGCATCTGTGCCTACTATGGGATGTCCTCACCAGGTATCCCCAAACCTTTCACAAAGTATACACAGAATGGGGTGTACCCCTGTGACTTTCCAAATAAACTAAAAGGGTAAGGAGCCAGTTTCTCATCCCCTACTCAGAATCTGTGCCATCCCCTACAGTGACCATCACAGCCAGCCACTCCCAGGTGTGACAAGCATGTCAGAGCCCCAGGCTGGGCCTGCCCTGGCGGCAGCTGTATTAAAATGCACCTGTGAGATTTTAATTTATGAAGGTAACTAAGTGGTAGCAAGCAGAGACTAAAGCCATTGAAAGAAGATTTTATTGTTGCTCCCAGCTTCTCTAAAAATGAGTAGCACAGCTGGCCAGCAGGGCCCTGTGGGCAGGCGCCAGGATGCAGAGGCCAGAGCCAGGGGAGCGTAAGCCACAGTCTTTGTCATGGGCTCCTGGGCAGGCCAAGGCAGGGCCGTGTGAGCAGGCTGGTGACTGGCTCAGTGGAATGGCACCAGCAGGCTCTGGGCTATGCACGTGGTCCCCAGCTGCCGGGTACCTGGCCCTGGGATGATTTAAGACAGGGAGAATTTTGGTTTGGCAAGTGGAAGGGTTAGAAAAGGGAGGGCAGTGGGACATGGGCTCGAGATTGCTTGGCTCGGCTCCCACACGCACAGCGTGTTTGCAGGCCAGTTGTTCCTGTCTCTAGGAATTAGCTAACCCTGGGAAGAGCAGCCTCTCCCCAGACACTACCCCCACCCCCACCAAGATGACGGAACATCATAAAATACAGAAAATAAAAAATGTGATGAAAATAGCGCAGCAGGGGAGGGAAAGGGGGGCCAGAGGACAGTCCTGACACTCACTTCTACCCACACCACCTCTGGCAGAAAGCGGCCCTTCCATGCCAGGTTTCCCTCCCAGGCCAACCTGCATTGTCACTTTGCTCAGTTTCTCCTGGATTAGGACACGAGGGCCATGCAGAGCAGGAGACAGGGAGAAGTGTACCGTCTATCTGGGTGCTTGCTTCAGGTCCTGTGCTCCCCATGGCTCTTCCAAAAGCCAGAAATCCCCAATGGAGTGTAACACACTTCCCCCATCTATTCCCAGACACCCCGTGGGCTTAAGGACGCAACAATCCAGGTGCTGGGCCTGTTTCCACCCCAGCCATCATCACAGCCCCGAGAAAGCCTCACACTGTCTGGAGACATGATTATGGGCAAGCCCCTATGCCTGGCTCCCTACATCTGGAAGCTTCCCCTGGTGGCCTAGTGGGAGGAAGGACACAGCCACTCAGGCACACACTGTTGCTTACGTCCACACCGTGGTTTCAGGAGTCCCAGGTGCCCTGCTACCCAGACACCTTTGTCTCCCTGCTCCCTGTCAGCCCAAGCTCAAAACCCTTCCTCGGTCTTCTTTCCTTAACATCAAGCTTGGTTCAAATGCTCATCTCCCTGTATTTTTTAAGAAAATGAACTTTGTTTTTTCATGCTGAGAAGGTGCCAGCTTTGAAGGAAGGTTAACTGGCATTCACCTCTCTTCTCCACAATTCCTTCAAATGTTTCTAAATCTTTCCAAACCTTGACTTCCTCATATGTAAAATAGAAATAGTGATACCTACCTGGTAGTATTTGGGGAGGGGGGGAGGGCGGGGAGAAGGGTTGTAATTTGTTTGTTTTGAGACAGAGTCTCACTTTGTCACCATGGATAGAGTGCAGTGGCATCATCACAGCTCACAGCAACCTCAAACTCTTGGTCTCAAGTGATCCTCACACCTCAGCTTCCACAGGCACAAATCGCAATGCCCAGCTAATTTTTCTATTTTTAGTAGAGACGGGGTCTCACTCTTGCTTAGGCTGGTCTCAAACTTCTGAGCTGATGCAATCCCTGCACCTCAGCCTCCCAGAGTGCTAGGATTACAGGCATGAACCACTGCCCCTGGCCATGGTAGGAGGGTCCTGATGGTTCAGTGAGAAGCATGTGCAAAGTTCCTGGCAAAAGAAGGTCACAAAAGAAGGTCACAGTGGCCTTGATGGTCATTAGCCCATTGAAGCCCAAGTGCTGAAGGCCCTTAGGGCTTTTTTTTTTCTGAGAGGAGGAGAGAGCTAGATCCCTGAGGGCAGCAAGGAGCTTGCCATGGAGAAAAGCCCCCACCACCTGCTCATGCCCAAGGAGACCTCCCAACAATGGGGCATCCATTCATGTTCTCCAATCACAAGCAAGCCCAGACCCAAGCAGGGGTCCTAGAACACCGATGCCACCCAGGCATGGGGACCAAGGATGTTCTGTGTTTCTTCTTGTGCCAGCAGGGTAAGAATTAATAATTGTCTTTGGCTAGTGAGTTGCACATCAATAATGCAGAATGGATGATATAATTGCACAATGTGCCTAATTATAAACTACAGTGATGATAATAATTGGATTAATTAACCTAGAAAACACTGAACACAAAGGGATCTATGGCCACTAAACAGCTGCCAGAGAACCTGGAGCCCGGGGGAGGGAGACTGCCAGCCTGTGTTACCGACAAGGAGCCTCCTGGCATTGTGGCTATCGGTGTTCTCACACAGGGATGACATGTCTACTAACAGTCGATCCCCATCGGAGCTGTTCTTGTCTCCTGACTGAAGATGCCGAGAGCTCGGGGGTCCCCAGGGTACAGCCTCTCTTGTAAAGGCCCCAGCAGACGTGGTGGCAGAACTGGAGACTTGCCCAGAAATGTGCTAAGAAGGATGACTGGGCTGCCCACCCCTTTGTGTCACCCACATTGTTCTTAGTGCCCCAACAAAGGCCAGAGATGGAGGGTCACGCACCACATTTTGGTGATGAAAGAGCCGGTTGCCTGTGGAATGCTGTTAAATCCCCACATGGGCATTATAATGAAGCTGGTCCCCTGTCCTGGCAAATGCCTGGCAGCAGCAGAGCCGGCTGATCCAGTTGTAGCAACTCCCACGTCACAGCAAACACTCCCCTTGCCTGTTGGGTCGGCACCGTCAGAGCACCGATGATTTGCTCTCGGCTTGGCGTAGGGGACACCCTCACGTCCACAGCTTTCACCCCAGCCTCTTCTAACCTCTTTGACAGTCTAGTCTCCCCAGGCAACAGGCAAAGGGGAGCAGAAGTCCAGAAAACCCCTGTCTTAAGCAGTCACCTGGGCTTCCCTTCTCCTTCAGGGCCCAATCCTATCTCCTCCACCTTGTCCTCCTCAGGGAAGTCTCCCTCTGGCCAAAGCCAGCTGTCACAAAACCGCTCTGCATGCCTGCTGTTCCAGCTCTGAGGCCGTGCTACCAGGCAAGGGACCCCACGACTTCATGTGCCTTCAGCACATTTCCCGATTAGAGCGCCATCTCCTGTGGGTGGGCACTGCGTCTTCTGCTCCCCGAATAGTTTTGGGTACATCATAAGTTTTCATTAAACCCTTATCAAATGAATGAATTATAAATAAAGGGCCATTAGTGGATTGCCCTCTATCTGCCGAGCGGTGTCACTTTCACTTAATCCTCACAACAACCCTGAAAAGTAGATATTATTATGCCCTTTTACAGATAAGGAACCGAGAAGCAGAGAAATTAATTAATCTGTTTAAGGTGCTACAGCTGGAAAATGGCAGGGCTGGAATGTGAGCTGGGCTCTTTCAGATCCCACAGCACCTTTTCACTCCATCTTGCTGCGGCAGAGAGAGTTTTACTTGCAATTCGGGTTTCCGTAAACTAGGGATACGGAGCCTAACGACAGACACATTAGAATAAATTCTACCACACCAAAAATGTGGAGAGACACAGAGATCATTACATGGGGGCTGCAGCTTGTCTCTTCCCAACACGTTCAGAGAGGCCCTGCCGTGGTTTGAATGTGCCCCCCCAAAGTTCATGTCCTGGGAACATAATCCCCAATGCGGCCATGCTGGGAGGTAGGGCCTGAGAAGAGGTTGATTAGGTCATGAGGGTCCGGCCTGCATGAACAGATTAAGGGATGGACAGAGTGAGCTCCGGTGAGAGTGTGTTTATAATAAAACCAAGTTCAGCCCTCTCTTCCTCTCCCTCTGGTTCTTAGGCTATCTTGCCTTTCTGCTAGGGGATGACACAGCACGAAGGCCCTCGCCACATGTCAGCACTATACTCTTGAACCTTCTAGCCTCCAGAACTGGGAGCCAAATAAACTTTTATTGTTTACAAGTTATGCAGCCTTTGGTATTCACACACTCAGCACAAATGGACTGAGCCTGAAGACTGGCTAGAAAGGGGGTCGTTGCTGTAACAAATACCTGAACACGTGGAAGCAGTTTGGGGTAGAGCCTGGGAGAATTGGCAGGGGCAGAGAGCAAGCCGAGATTGCTATAGACAGAATATTGAAGGTGATCCTGGTGAGGGCCCCGAAGTCTGTTCTAGGAGCAAGGGGAGCCCTGGCCCCAACCCCCCAGCCACGACAGATTCACAAACTGGAGGGAAGGACAGTAGCAAAGACGACCAGTCCTGAAAGCCACTGGAGAAATGGGCAATGGAGTAGATGCCTGCTCACCTCCTCCACTGACAGGGGCCCACTGGGACCCGCAATCACCAGGCTGCTCCCAAGACACCCCGGATCCCTCTCCCTGCAGCAAATTCTCTGCCTACCAGACAATCTGTTGTCACTTGTATTTATTATTGTTGATAATGCATCTAGATTAAATATTATGCAAAGTAATAAGCTGTAAAAGGAATAATAAATGAAAAGGAGGCGAGTGAGTCTAAGTACACCACTTTGAACACTTTGGAAAGACTTGACAAAGGAAATGTTGCTAAAAATGGCATTAAATAAAGTGTGGGTGAGACCACTGAAACAGACTGCGTTTGGGGAGCAGAGTGGAGGCGTGGTGGACATGAGCACAAAACGAAATCTAAAATTCTGCTTTTATATTGCCTTTCATGGGTCTCAATGTTCTTATTTGACTTTAAAGAAACCCAGGTTAGAATGTTTTGTTAAACGATGTAAGAAAGATGAAGGGAACCCTGATTAGCAGACCCACACTCCAAGAATAGGCTTTAAGCCTTCATCAAAAGATTGGCAAATAAGTACACATTTATATATTTTACATTAAAATGCTTAAGATGCATAATATCGTTTTCCTTTTTACAATATGTGCTTTAGTATTATTTCTGGATTGGCTACCAAGGCCTGCTATGTCAGAGAAGGCATGCTCTGTCCCAGAAGACCGTCCTGAGGCTCCAGAGGAAACGTCCCAAAATAATGCATCTCGCCCCACCCACCAGTGATTTTGCTGCAATTCACCATAGTTGGGCAGCCTGGTGACCATGTCTAAGACTCAATTGACAGGGATGACCAAGGATCCATCCTGATGTCTTACTGTCAAGTGGCCCTCCTGTAGGTGCCAAAAGTTTTCAAAGTATAATCACCCCTCAAAGAATTAATATACTTACCAAAAAATTTTACCCTCTAGTGAAGATCTCTTAATGTCCTGGGCTTCCCAATCTGCACAGCTGCCTACTTGGGAATTATCTGCTGGTCCCAGGCCAGGGCCTTGTGTGCAGGGGGCACACAAACACTCATTCTTTCGTTGACTCATGCACTCCACAAATATTTGTCGAACATCTATTATGTTCAGGGATTACCCGTGAAATGAAGAAGTCAATCCCTGCCCACTGTTAAGTAGAGGAGACCGAAAAGATTACAAGCACAATGTAATCAGCGCTGGAATAGACGCTAAATGAACAGAGAGGAGAGAATAACCAGATATTGATTGGTTGATGCCAAGCTCACCATTGAGGATGATCACACACACACACACACACACACACACACACACACCATTCTTCCTACCTTGCAGCAGCTTTCAACCATTCACACTGTATTCAAGAGAGGAGAACACTAAACCTCCAAAAGCAAATAAATTCAAAAACACAGCTTCTGGCTCAGGAAATGCCTCCCTCCCCTCTAGCACTGCAGTTACCTGGTGTCCTGTAAACCACCACCAAGTCACCCTCCACCCTGCCTCCAAAGTGACTCCTTCAGCAACACAGATAGAGAAGAGCAAGGAGGCTCCAGGAATGCCATCCGGAAATCCTGCTCATCGCCAAGGCCCCAGAGGACATCCATCTGACCCTGTTATTCCTGGGCTGGAAACATTTCAGTGATTCTGTCATCTCCAGAGCTAATTAAGTCTTTGCCCCTTAACCTGGTATGGACTGCTCTCGGTGATTTGTCAAATACTTCATCTCACCCTCAGCATTTTCTCCTCTAATTCATAGCCACTTTACAGACCCAGGCATGAGTGTGCACACACACACACACACACCCTGATTTGTGTATCTATGATTTTGTTTATTCTTTTCCCTCTGTCAAGATTTGTTGGCAGTTTTATTCTTTGTTTTATTGTCTTTGGTTTCTCTTGGCAAGCTCTTATTCTTCAAGATCCAACCCCAGCCCTATGTCTTCTTGGAGGCCTTCTTGAAGCCCCAACCCCTCCATGTGCTCCCATAAAATCCAATGCCTACCCTCATCTTGCTACCATATTGTATTAGCGTCTTCTCATACACCTATTGAGGGTGCATCATTCTCTCTGGCCCTCACCGTTACATATCTATATTATAACTCAATACCTTGCACATAATCAGAGCTCAGTAAATATTGACCATCTGAGACAGGCAACCTAATGCAAAATCCATGTCCTCCATGCTATATAATCTGCATAAGGAAAGGCAGGTTGTAACAGTACAGTCAAGTAGTGTCCACGCTAGGTTGGAGAGTGAGAGCATCACCAAGGAAGGTGTCCTGACATACCGATCTGACACACTGCCTGCTTGGGAGTCAGATTATAAGAGAACAGGATCAGGTATATTATCCAAAATAGAAAAGGAACTCATATCACTCAGGAGTAAATATAAACAGATAAATACTCGGGTTAAAAATTGGGCAAAGAATCTGAATAGACACTTCTGAAAAGAAAACAAATATGGCCAACAGGAATACAGAAAAAATGCCCAGCATCACTAAGCACTGGGGAATTGCAAATCAGAACCACAATGAGACATATATCGCCTTGCACCTGTTAGAATGGTTATTATCAAAAAGACAAAAGAAAATGAGTGTTGGCAAGGATGTGGAGAAAAAGGAAGCCTTGTACACTATTGGTGGGGATGTAAATTACTAGGGTCATTATGGAAAACAGTATGGAGATTCTTCAAAGTATTAAAACTTGAACTGCCATATTTCTATCATTGGGATGTGGTTGATTTGGCCCTGCCAAGCCTTGAGACTGAAATTTGATTCCCAGTGTTGGAGGTGGGGCCTGCTAAGAGGTGTATGGGTCATGGAAATAGATCCCTCATAAATGGCTTGGTGTCATTCTCACGGAAAGGAGTGAGTTCTCACTCTCATTTCCTGCCAAGAACTACTTGTTGAAAAGAGCCTGGCTCCTCCTCCTCTCTCTTGCTTCCTCTCTCACCATGTGATCTCTGCAAATGCAGTTCCCTTTTGCCTTCTGCCATGAGCAGAAGCAGCTCAAAGCCCTCCCCAAAAGCAGATGTTGGCGCCATGTTTCTTGCACAGCCTGCAGAACTGTGAACCAAATGAACATCTTTTTATAAATGAATTATTCAGCCTCAGGCATGACTTTACTACGTATAGCAATGCAAATGGACTAAACACATAGGATCCTGCAATCCCATTTCTGCGTATATTTCCGAAGGAAATGAAATCAGCATGTTGAAGAGATAACTGCACTTCCGGGTTCACTGCAGCCTTATTCACAAAAGCTGAGATATGGAAACAACGTAAGTGTCCGTCAGTGGATGAGCAGACAAAGAAAATGCGGTATATGTGTATAAAGAAAATGTCATATACACACACAAATATATAATGAAAAATTATTCAGCTTTAGAAAAGAAGGAAATCCTGCCATTTATGACGACGTGGACAAAACTGACAGATATCGTACTAAGTGAAATAAACCAGACACAGAAAGACAAATACCGCAAGATGTCACTTATATGTGGAATCTAAAATAGCCAAACTCCTGAAAGCACAGACTGGAAGGGTGGTTGCCAGGGGCTGGGGAGGAGGAAATGGGGAGATTTTGGCCAAAGGGTACAAAGTTGTAGTTGTGCAAGATGAATAAGTTTTGGAGATCTAATGCTCAACTATAATGAAACTATGTAGTGTACTTGGAATTGGCTGTGAAGGTAGATCTTGCCACCAAACCAAAAAAGAAAAAAAAAGGTAACTATATGAAGTGGTGGATATGTTAATCAGCTTGAGAGATATATATGTATCTGTATATCAAAACATCAAATTGTGTGCCTTAAATGTATTCAGCTTTTTACTTTCTTCCTACCTCAATGAAGCTGGAAAAACGGAAAGAAAGAAAGAAAGAAAGAAAGAAAGAAAGAAAGAAAGAAAGAAAGAAAGAAAGAAAGAAAGAAAGAAAGAAAGAAAGAAAGAAAGAAAGAGAGAGAAAAGAATTGGTCAGGTTACCAGCACTTGGTAATAAGCTCTCACAACCACTTCCATTGGCCCATGTTGACTCTCAGGTCTGAAATGCTTCTCAAGAAATGAGAAGAGCCTGGCTGCCCCAGTGCCAGTATCATTCAGTCTTCTTGGTAATTGTCTCTCATTGCATATTGATAAACTCGTCTTCTGGCTTACCCATTAGACTCCTGGGAGTTGAGAGAGTATGAAATCAACTCACCAACACCTAATGCTCCCCTGGGGAAAGGAAGATGAGGCAGAGCATCTGACCTCAAAGCAGAAGACCCAGCCTGGGACCCATGTTACCCACGGGGCAGGCTGCCCAGTTTCCACCTCAGTTCTACCTTGTATCACGTACCAACCCTGTGGATAATCACTGAACTCCTGATGCAAAGCAAACCAATCCCCTAGTTAAAAGGGAGTTAAAAGGGAGATCATTCACCGTGAAGCATATAAAGCTAAACGGGAGCTCACAGATCGTCCAGCAGCACCTGGGCACTTCCCCATGAGGAATGGAAGTGTGTCTACCATGAATTCTAATTGACCTGCAAGTGAAAGGAACATAAGAGAAATCTGCTCACTTGCAAAGCTTCTGAATGAGTTTGGGCATTACATGGTATGCCAGAGGGAAAATGAACTTAGAGCCAAAAAGGCAGGGGTTTGAATGCCAGTTCTTCTGTTGATAGCTATATGGCTTTGAGCAAGTTATGGAACATCCTCTCATCATTGATTTCTTCACCTGCAAAGGGGGATTATTACTACCGTCTATTCCACAGAGTTGTGGTTAGTTGAGATTTTGCATAAGTCACGTGCCTCATATATATAGGAGCTCAATAATAGTTTCTTTATAAGAACCAAAGACAGTATAAAGATGTCATTAAGGTCTAAACCACAATGCCCACTCTAACTACTGTTATTGTTCAAAAAAGGGGAAATACTTGGGTGCACTTTTATAAAGGGCAGACTGAAGGGTTCAGGGAGTGAGTGGTTCAGCCTGGAATACTTTATTTCGTACTGATTAAAAGACACCCAAACCCTCAATTGGCCCCTATAATCAAACTAACCATGCCCAGCCCATCCCTTTGCACCTTGTTAGAGGTTGAATTGTGTTCCCCCAAAATTTATATGTTGAAGTTCTACCCCCGAGTTCAGGCCCCTCAGAATGCGTCATTGCAGATTTAATTAGCTAAAATGAGATCATACAGGGGTAACATAGGCCCTGGAGAAGTTCAGACACAAACACACAGCCTGGGGGTGCTGTGTGATGATTAGAGTTACACTGACATAAGCCGTGAAACCACTTGATTTCCAACTTCTGTCCTCCAATATTGTGAGACAAAAAATTTCTGTTGTTGAAGCCACTCGGTTTGTGGAAGTTTGCTACAGCAGCCCTGGAAAACCAATATCCACCCATCGCTTCCATCATGACTGCCATCCTGCCCTAGGAAAAGCCAAACCCAAACCATAGGAGCCCAAGGGGTTCTCAGCTCAGGAGCTGCAGGCTAAGCAAGCTCCCAGCACCTCCCCAAGGCCTTCCCTGCCAAGGGAGTAGATAAAAGATCTCATATTTCAGGCCCACGGATTCCTGAAGACAGATGCAGGGGCGGCCATCACCACAGAAGCTCGGTTAGAGAGCATCTGGAAGGTCCTTTGGTCTTGTCTGGTTCTAGAGGAACTACGGCTCTTGCCCATCTGCTTCTTAAGTGTAAACACTGATAGGAAGTTTGCTGCCTCTTTAGCTTGAAGGTTCCACTTAAAGTTTCTTTTAAATTTGATTAATGCAAAGTTAGTCCCATAAACAAGTCAAATACAAGTCTTTCTTCCTATAACCTCTATCCCTTAGCCTACCAGCTCTGCAAAAAAGGCGAAGGAAAAATATAATCCCACATCTTCACAACATTTCTTCAGGCACTTGGAGACTTTTGCCACATCCTTCCTGGTCCTCTCTTGTCTCTCTTTACTCACCTCCTCCCTAAAAAGGAGGTGACCATGTGTTCACACATAATGGAAGCATTTTACCTACTTCATGTGTCTTGAGTTGAGTTTACAAGGTCACATGTAATAAGCCCCCAACTCACTTTCTATCCATGACACACATTTGGGGGAGTCGGGGTGGGGGGAGCTTATTATAAACCAGACACTGGGCCAGGGACTGGGAAACCCAACAGGATTGAGATGTTCTGTTGTCTAGACTGCAGGCTCTTAGCAGGCAGGTGGCCCCGATTATTGGCACAATGTAGGGAAAACACTGTACCCAAAAAGGCAACACACAAAAGTTAAAAAGAGAGAGGGAAACACACCTACTCCCTAATCAATATCAGATTTCCAGAAACCTAAATCAAAAAGATTATTTTCCCCAAAAGAAAGGGGTAGGGAAAAGCTGAATTGACCTGTAAACAACTCCTGACCTCATCTGAAGATTCCTCTCTTTTTTCCAATGCCCAGAATCCCTTCTTGGGGTGTAAATTCCCTGAAAAGCCAAGTCTTTTTGGGACATGAAACTGTGGCTGCCCTTTTGAGGACTGAGAGCAAAGAGCTCTGAAATTTATGCACTGCATTAAGCGAGATGCCTCGGTATCCAACTAGGTTAAATTGCTTTCTATATTTAAATTGCCTGCTAGCTGGTTAGATGTGGGAGCCACAGCTGTGAAATGGATAGTTCCAGCCAATAAATAGAAAGGCATAAATCCTAATGGATTAATCTGTTATAATTAGACGATTCTACATGACTTTGACATGGATCCCAACTCTTGGGAGGGAGGAGAGGTGAGGTGGCCCTCAGGTGTGCGGGCAGATGGCAGGAGAAGGGCTGGGCTGGAAATCAAAAACCAAGGACCAACGCCAGTGTGCCGTGTCACAGACAGCAGGCGTGGATGGGGCCAAGATGGGTGGATAGAGGGCCTAGTACACCTCTAGTTTCCTCTTGACAAAAGAGAGTCAGCCCCCAACCAGAAATTTATATTCTCAACAAAAAAAGAAAGAAATGGCAGTGAACTCCTTTCTCTCTCTTCCCCCATCCCTGTTACCCACAGAGGTCCTTTTTTCCTTCTGCTTCTCAAGGGGGGAAACCCCTTTTGAGAAACTTTCTTTGGAGTGATAACTCTCTCAGAAGCTGACCAATTTCATTCTGTTCTTATCCTCCTCTTTCAACTCTTCTGTCTCACCAAGACGAGGAGAGTATTTGCCCAGCAGGGAGAAACACCTCAGCCCCCACCCCAAAGTCGTCCCTTCCCAGGGACCTGGGTGAGGACTGAGACCCAGGGAAAGGCAGGCTGGAAGGCAGAGCAGGTGTGAAGTGTGGTACATCTTTCCAGCCCTGGGAAAGTCCCAGAAAAATCTCCCCACACCCCAGATCAGGACAAGGAGAATGTCTAGAGCATAACAAGAGGCAACAACACTTTGGACATATTTGGATCTAATCAAATTGACAAGGTAAGATCTTGTCAGTCTGGAATTCCAGGACAGCATCGATTCCTCCCACCCCCGATGATGTTCCCCAGTGCCATCCTCTGTCTTCGGGCAAATTCTAGGACCAGAATGACCTTCCCAGCCAACATTTCCAACTTACTCCTTCATTCTCTGCTCCAATGAGACTGGCCTCTTTGCCCCAAGAAGACCCAAAGAGAAAGTAGCTAAGGTTCTAAACGGCGCCCTTGAGGAACCAGAGCATAACCAGGCTTGGTGTTTCAGCCCATCCCGCAGGATTTTCTGAAGCCAAACAAATGCTGAGAAGAACAACCATGGCTTTATCTCAAGATGGAAAAACCGGGGTGGGGGGGGCGGAGCCAAGATGGCGAACTGCAGCCAGCTTTTTACAGAAGCTCCCGTCCAGAAGGAGGCTGAAAGGACAGAACCTTAGCAAAGTGGCTGATGGTTTGGAGCAGAGACAAGAGAGAAGATTGAACAGTGCACTTCAACCTTCCTGAGGTGAGCTGCGACCCTGAAATTACAACCAAAAGGTACAAAATCCACCACCAAGCAGACGGGAG